>NW_027176434.1:65000-70252 GCF_023349555.1 Cebidichthys violaceus
TGTGTGTGTGTGTGTGTGTGTGTGTGGGGGGGGCGGTAGAGAAAGACAGTGTGTGTGTGTGTGTGTGTGTGTGTGTGTGTGTGTTTGAGGTGGGTTGTTAATTAAAGTGGTTGGGTAAGAAGGCTGGATGAAAAAGCCGCTTTCTGTCAAAGATCTGGAGCAGGAGTCCTGCTGCAGCTTTTGGGCACACACACACAAACGAACACACACACACACACACACACACACACACACACACACACACACACACACACACACACACACACACACACACACACACACACACACACACACATTCCTCTATAATGCAGAGGGATAACAATGCGAGCACGGCAAAGGGATATATTTGGTTCGAAAGGAGAGAGCGAGGGAAGGAGAGACAAGAGAAGAAAAGAGAGGATAAAAGAGGAGCCGAGCCGGAGTGGATGGATGGAAACAGAAAGTAGAACAGAAAAGAGTAGAAGAGAACAGAACAGCGAGCAGCCCGGTCAGACGGTCAACTTACGGAGGCAGGTGTTCTCGGTGAAGAACTCGGTGAACTTGTCACACTCGTCCTTGTTGTTGCCGCTGTTGCTGCAGTCGCAGTAGGGGCGACACGCTGATTTTGGGCGAGCGCAGGTAGTTGGGAGTCATCACGGTACCTGCAGCAGGCGGAGGGAACAATTCATTCACCCGCCTCTGATCGGAGTTAGTAATGTGATCTCGAGACGAGGATTCTCTCTGAATTATAGTCGAGAATCTCAATATACTGCCGGAAAGAAAAGCATATTAAAACCCTTTAGGACTCAAGTTATCATCTTCCGTCTGTGTTCAAAGATGGATGCCGTAATAACCGCGTTAACTCCTCGTTGCATTTATTTCTCCTTCCCTCTTTTTCCGGGAACACCGAGTAACGGCGGAATGAGGAATGGGCTTCCTCCATGCGAGGGAGAGTAAATAGCTGCAGTCAGTCATTTCTCACTCCACCAGTGGATGGTTCTCTGGTGCTCCCAAAACAAGGCCTGCTTTTTGGTTTAGCAATATGCAGGATGAATTGCCGCCGTGTGGACGGTGTGTGTGTGTGTGTGTGTGTGTGTGTGGGTGGATGTGCGATCCAGTTGAGTACACCAGGAGTCTGTTTTCACCAAATTTACCGCTGAGATCTGGAAACACGATGACATCGTTAAGGCGGGCCAGTTTAAGACACTTCAGAAACCTCCAGCTGAGACGAACTTTAAAGGACTATGACTCAAAATGTTCATCGCAAACTGTACTTAAACTGTACTTGTGCACATGCAGGGTTTCTGCTTCTTTACTACCACACCTCTAAAGAGCACTGCCTTTAAGTTGTACCCGAAATGAAGTAGTTCAATAAATAGTCTACAACTTGAGCGCTACCTCGGTGTGATCTGATCGGCACTCTATAGAAGTTTCCATCATTCGTAGCTGATGCATCGTTACGAAGACATCCCTGGAGATCATCTGTGGTGTTTATTAATTAATAATTTCAATCAGGACATTACCTTTTATTCATTTAAACATATTTTGTCCATCACATGTGTGTACCCAGAATTCAGCGTTGACAACAAAACAACAATTTAAGACATCATGAAAGAAAATGAAGAACAACCCACAGAGTGGAATGCTGAAGACTAAGCCGACCAATAACAATGAAGCGTGCTCACCGATCAGGCCCGAGTACGAGAGGAGGCAGTCTGCGTAGTTCTCCTTCAGGCAGCCCGACAGCGAGCGAGGCTCCGGCTGGCAGTTGACAAAGAAGTCAGCCAGTCGTGACCTGCGACACAAACACATCCAAACTTATTTCGGGAAAAGCCAGACGTGATCGTAGCTCCGACAGATTTCCATATGAGAAATTCAGAAATTCAGATGGCCCAATGTGATTGGAATGTGCAGCAAAATGGCGGGTCCAAATGCGGTGGCGGTGGCTCAAAAGTAATTTCTCTCGACACAATTAGCCTTCTTAACGTCTGAGTGAGATGGCCCTCTCACGTAGCCCCCCCCCCCCCCCCCCCCCCCCCCACCGCGTCCGTTCTGTTTCATTCACCGCCTTCACAAATGTTTGTTTACACTTTTTTTGCCACAGGTGCAGCGGCACGTGAAATTGAAATGGAGGTTTTGGATTCCAAAAGGAATTCACCAGTTTAGGTGAGAGTGAGTGCGTGCTTTGACACACAACACAGCCTTCTAATGTCACTTTTCAAAAGCACCATCTTTACGGAAAAGTGATTTATGTTGCATCATTCCTTTTAGCGATATTAACATTATAACAACGGTAAGATGACAGCGCCTGAAGTCGATGAGCAAAATGTTATTCGATGGGAATGAGGAGGCCTAAAGTACTCAAATGAATACATTTTCCTTGATACAAATAACAGGAGCACATATGTTAACATATTCACATTAAGCATTTCAGACTAGTGTGAACCTGGATGTGTAACACAACAAAACAAGGAGAGCAGAATCCTGTTTATCTGAATGTCTCAGTGATATATATATATATATATATATATATATATATATATATGTGAACGCACAGCATGCTCTATCTAAGCGGTGAGAGTTGTCGGAGCAGCCGGTATATATGCTACACCTGACATATGGCGAGGGAGCGTGTGGAAAAGCATGGCTTTAATCTATCTGAGCTAACTGACAAATGGACTGGGAGGAAGCTGTGCTGCAGTGAGGCCCGTTGTTCAGCCCTGAGTGCAACGGAAAGAATAAAAAAGAGAAGAAAAAAAAAAGAAACGACAGAGATGGACGGACGGATAGAAAGTCGCAGTATGAATTCACTGCTGTCATGCTGCTTGCTGTTAAGTAGAGGCAGGAGGGGGAGGGGAGAGAGGGAGAGAGGGAGGGAGGGAGAGAGGGAGAGAAGGAGAGAGGGAGAGAGGGAGGGAGGGAGAGAGGGAGGGAGAGAGGGAGGGAGGGAGACCTGAGGCCACGGTCCAAATGGAGCTCACTTATGATGTCTAATGCTTCCATTTAATCCCAGAAAGCCACAAGACTGCTGGCCGTGGGCTCTAGAGACTGCATGAACACACACACACACACACACACACACACACACACACACACACACAGACACTTCAACGAAGGTGATGTCAGGTGTCAATCACTGAATAGCTCTTTTCCGTGTGTGAATCTGAGCCTTGAGGCGGTTTCTTTCTGCCTGCGATGGTCACTACAGTGACAACACAATGTAAAGAGGTGTCCAAGGGGGTCACGTTCTGTACATGTGTGTCCTCGTACAACGTGGGGACACGGTGTCCTTGTGGGGACTCGCCTTACATTTGGGTAAAAGTCTAAGTTTTAGGGGTTAAGACTTTATTGTAAAGATTAGTGTTCACGCTCGGTAAAGGTTAGAATTAATGGAAGTGAATTTTACCATGGGGGGGAGGGGCTGCAGGGATTGACTCACATTTGGAGCCAGCCTCAAGTGGCCATTTGAGGAACTGCAGCTTAGGGCACTTTCGCGTTGGCTTCATTTAGCAGAACCTGAGGTTGCCGCTTGGTTTCGATGCGGTTCATACGTTTCCTTTTACTTTTCAGTATAGTGCTGGTTTCTTATAAATCTGGGGGGATTTGGTCAATCATAACGAGAGGAGAGCAGGGCCGCCTTTCAATCAGAGGGCCGGAGGTTCGATCCCCGGCTCCTGCTCTACTAGTCTCATGTCAATGTGTCCTTGAGCGAGACACTTAACCCCAAAATTGCTCCTGTAGCTGCGTCTACGGTGTGTAGATAGATACTGAATTGTAAGTCGCTTTGGATAAAAGCGTCTGCTAAATGACCGTAATGTAATGTAATGTAATAAACCATAGCGTCCACAGTTTGCACCTGGCCGGGTACATTCGTTGTGCAATATTCCCCTACTCTCTGTTCCCTAATTTCCAATCATATCTTTTTTTTATTGTCTAATAAAGCCCTCAGAATACCAGACAATAACATACAGAAAACACAGTTTCCCACCTGCAGATGTAGTTGGTCTTGCAAGAGGCCTGCAGTTCGAGACAGTTGGGTTTCTGTTTTTCTTCGTACGAGCAGACGGGGACGATGGTCTGACGCCGGCGTTCAGAACATGCTGTCTGGTCGCTAAGCGGACACGAGCAGTACAGCATGCCGTAGCTGTGCTTCGGAGGAACCTGTGTGGCACAGCAATCAAACGCAACGTTAACCCTACCAGCCAGATGCAAAGACCTCCTTTTTATTCTCGATTTGGTCATTGAGACTTCTTTCCCTTAGATTTTCTGTTGATGTTGTTTTCTTTGTTGACCACCCACAGCGGCTATTGCTGCTCATGCTAACTAAGTATTTCCTCTGTTTATTCCAAACAAACGGATCCTGACGCTGTCGGAATTTGGAAACTCATCACTTAATGTTGCGCTGGAGGGTCTTTCAGGTTCAAACTTCTTGGTTTAACGTTGATAATCCAGTAAAACAAACCACCAAATATTGAGCTTAAAGCACGCATTACACATTCTAGCTGAGTTAGTTAGTCTAGTTGAGTCTAGTAACTGCAAATTTAAACAGTCCTATAAAACAAGTATGATGCCAAAATTGTCTCTCATGCATATTTAACATTGCTTCAGTCGTATAACAACATCAATACATTCTGATATTAGAGTTTAATGACTGATAGTAACAGGGTTGTAAACAGTTTTGGCTTCAATAGAACAATGGCATCTAGTTTTATCTCCAACACAAAGAAAACTTGAAGCTTAAGGCTGTTCACACAATCACAACAAGATTAACAATGTCATGCACTCTCTGTAGTTTTCTATTGATTCATGTTGCTGCTTAAAGGGAGAGATCCCAGCTAAGTTACTCCAAAGGGACATCGTGGAAGCCGGGTTGTGATTACAACGTCTCCCATCGTTTTCCTTACAATATGGGACGGACTGCAAAAAACAACTTTCTGAATCAGTATCAAAGCTTGGCGATGCACAAAAAGGCCCACATGATTATTTATTGTGATTTTTTGACTCCCCGTCTAACTTATATACTTCAAAATCATTCCTCCTTTTGAAGCAGATCCTTTGTGATAGACGACATTGGGCTTTTATCAGTTTTCAGTCGTTTGTAAAACCCCCAGTGTGTGTGTGTGTGTGTGTGTGCTTTCTAGTGGGTTTTGTTCCCTCTTCTTTATGATCTTGTGTCAGAGGTGTCTTGCCTTGTCAAAGAACTGCCGCAGGGCCTTGTGGCACTTCCTCTTGTTGCACACTTCAGCGGTGGAGACGCGGCTGGTGCAGGGGCT
>NW_027176435.1:0-67934 GCF_023349555.1 Cebidichthys violaceus
TTAATTCAGCTGTCCTGAGACACGTTTTTGAAGAAATTCTTTGAAACTATGTTTACTGTCACAAAATCCGCTTTTGGCCTCTTCCCAGCCTAAGAACATAAAAAGTCAAAATTAATCTTTAAGCAATAAAGTGATGAAAACAGCAGATATTAACGAAAACATCATGAAACTGTTAAATCAGCTGTTCTGATACACGTTTTTGAAGAAAATCTTTGAAACTATGTTTACTGTCACAAAATCCGCTTTTGGCCTATTCCCAGCCTGAAACTTCTTCTAAGAACATAAAAAGTCAAAATTAATCTTTAAGCATTAAAGTGATGAAAACAGCTGATATTAACGAAAACATCATCAAACTGTTAAATCAGCTTTTCTGAGACTCTTTTTTGAAGAATTTCTTTGAAACTATGTTTATTTTCACAAAATCCACTTTTGGCCTATTCCCAGCCTGAAACTTCTTCTAAGAACATAAAAAGTCAAAATTAATCTTTAAGCATTTAAGTGATGAAAACAGCAGATATTAACGAAAACATCATGAAACTGTTAAATCAGCTGTTCTGAGACACGTTTTTGAAGAAAATCTTTGAAACTATGTTTACTGTCACAAAATCCGCTTTTGGCCTATTCCCAGCCTGAAACTTCTTCTAAGAACATAAATAGTCAAAATTAATCTTTACGCATTAAAGTGATGAAAACAGCAGATATTCATGAAAACATCATGAAACTGTTAAATCAGCTCTTCTGAGACACTTTTTTGAAGAAAATCTTTGAAATTATGTTTATTTTCACAAAATCCCCTTTTGGCCTCTTCCCAGCCTGAAACTTCTTCTAAGAACATAAAAAGTCAAAATGCATCTTTAAGCAGCAAAGTACTGAAAAAAGCAGATATTCAATAAAACATCATGAAACTGTTAATTCAGCTGTCCTGAGACACTTTTTTTCACAAAATCCTCTTTTGGCCTCTTCCCAGCCTAAGAACATAAAAAGTCAAAATTAATCTTTAAGCATTAAAGTGATGAAAACAGCAGATATTAACGAAAACATCATGAAACTGTTAAATCAGCTGTTCTGAGACACTTTTTTGAAGAATTTCTTTGAAACTATGTTTATTTTCACAAAATCCACTTTTGGCCTATTCCCAGCCTGAAACTTCTTCTAAGAACATAAAAAGTCAAAATTAATCTTTAAGCATTTAAGTGATGAAAACAGCAGATATTCATGAAAACATCATGAAACTGTTAAATCAGCTGTTCTGAGACACTTTTTTGAAGAAAATCTTTGAAATTATATTTATTTTCACAAAATCCCCTTTTGGCCTCTTCCCAGCCTGAAACTTCTTCTAAGAACATAAAAAGTCAAAATGCATCTTTAAGCAGCAAAGTACTGAAAAAAGCAGATATTCATTAAAACATCATGAAACTGTTAATTCAGCTGTCCTGAGACACTTTTTTTCACAAAATCCTCTTTTGGCCTCTTCCCAGCCTAAGAACATAAAAAGTCAAAATTAATCTTTAAGCATTAAAGTGATGAAAACAGCAGATATTAACGAAAACATCATGAAACTGTTAAATCAGTTGTTCTGATACACTTTTTTGAAGAAAATCTTTGAAATTATGTTTATTTTCACAAAATCCACTTTTGACCTTATTCCCTGCTTGAAACTTCTTCTAAGAACATAAAAAGTCAAAATTAATCTTTAAGCATTAAAGTGATGAAAACAGCAGATATTCATGAAAACGTCATGAAACTGTTAAATCAGCTCTTCTGAGACACTTTTTTGAAGAATTTCTTTGAAACTATGTTTATTTTTTCAAAATCCACTTTTGTCCTCTTCCCAGCCTGAAACTTCTTTTACGAGGATAAAAGGCTGAGAATGTACCTTAAACTAATAAGTAAGCATTAGATTCTAATAAAAACATCATGAAACTGTTAAATCAGCTGTTCTGATACACTTTTATCAAGAAAATCTTTGAAATTATGTTTATTTTCACAAAATCCACTTTTGGCCTATTCCCAGCCTGAAACTTCTTCTAAGAACATAAAAAGTCAAAATGCATCTTTAAGCAGCAAAGTACTGAAAAAAGCAGATATTCATGAAAACATAATGAAACTGTTAATTCAGCTGTCCTGAGACACTTTTTTTCACAAAATCCTCTTTTGGCCTCTTCCCAGCCTAAGAACATAAAAAGTCAAAATTAATCTTTAAGCATTAAAGTGATGAAAACAGCAGATATTAACGAAAACATCATGAAACTGTTAAATCAGCTGTTCTGATACACTTTTATCAAGAAAATCTTTGAAATTATGTTTATTTTCACAAAATCCACTTTTGGCCTATTCCCAGCCTGAAACTTCTTCTAAGAACATAAAAAGTCAAAAATAATCTTTAAGCATTAAAATGATGAAAACAGCAGATATTAACAAAAACATCATGAAACTGTTAAATCAGCTGTTCTGATACACTTTTCTGAAGAAAATCTTTGAAATTATGTTTATTTTCACAAAATCCACTTTTGGCCTATTCCCAGCCTGAAACTTCTTCTAAGAACATAAAAAGTCAAAATGCATCTTTAAGCAGCAAAGTACTGAAAAAAGCAGATATTCATGAAAACATCATGAAACTGTTAATTCAGCTGTCCTGAGACACTTTTTTGAAGAAATTCTTTGAAACTATGTTTACTGTCACAAAATCCGCTTTTGGCCTCTTCCCAGCCTAAGAACATAAAAAGTCAAAATTAATCTTTAAGCAATAAAGTGATGAAAACAGCAGATATTAACGAAAACATCATGAAACTGTTAAATCAGCTGTTCTGATACACGTTTTTGAAGAAAATCTTTGAAACTATGTTTACTGTCACAAAATCCGCTTTTGGCCTATTCCCAGCCTGAAACTTCTTCTAAGAACATAAAAAGTCAAAATTAATCTTTAAGCATTAAAGTGATGAAAACAGCTGATATTAACGAAAACATCATCAAACTGTTAAATCAGCTTTTCTGAGACACTTTTTTGAAGAATTTCTTTGAAACTATGTTTATTTTCACAAAATCCACTTTTGGCCTATTCCCAGCCTGAAACTTCTTCTAAGAACATAAAAAGTCAAAATTAATCTTTAAGCATTTAAGTGATGAAAACAGCAGATATTAACGAAAACATCATGAAACTGTTAAATCAGTTGTTCTGAGACACGTTTTTGAAGAAAATCTTTGAAATTATGTTTATTTTCACAAATCCCCTTTTGGCCTATTCCCAGCCTGAAACTTCTTCTAAGAACATAAAAAGTCAAAATGCATCTTTAAGCAGCAAAGTACTGAAAAAAGCAGATATTCATGAAAACATCATGAAACTGTTAATTCAGCTGTCCTGAGACACGTTTTTGAAGAAATTCTTTGAAACTATGTTTACTGTCACAAAATCCGCTTTTGGCCTCTTCCCAGCCTAAGAACATAAAAAGTCAAAATTAATCTTTAAGCATTAAAGTGATGAAAACAGCAGATATTAACGAAAACATCATGAAACTGTTAAATCAGCTGTTCTGATACACTTTTATCAAGAAAATCTTTGAAATTATGTTTATTTTCACAAAATCCACTTTTGGGCCTATTCCCAGCCTGAAACTTCTTCTAAGAACATAAAAAGTCAAAAATAATCTTTAAGCATTAAAATGATGAAAACAGCAGATATTAACAAAAACATCATGAAACTGTTAAATCAGCTGTTCTGATACACTTTTCTGAAGAAAATCTTTGAAATTATGTTTATTTTCACAAAATCCACTTTTGGCCTATTCCCAGCCTGAAACTTCTTCTAAGAACATAAAAAGTCAAAATGCATCTTTAAGCAGCAAAGTACTGAAAAAAGCAGATATTCATGAAAACATCATGAAACTGTTAATTCAGCTGTCCTGAGACACGTTTTTGAAGAAATTCTTTGAAACTATGTTTACTGTCACAAAATCCGCTTTTGGCCTCTTCCCAGCCTAAGAACATAAAAAGTCAAAATTAATCTTTAAGCAATAAAGTGATGAAAACAGCAGATATTAACGAAAACATCATGAAACTGTTAAATCAGCTGTTCTGATACACGTTTTTGAAGAAAATCTTTGAAACTATGTTTACTGTCACAAAATCCGCTTTTGGCCTATTCCCAGCCTGAAACTTCTTCTAAGAACATAAAAAGTCAAAATTAATCTTTAAGCATTAAAGTGATGAAAACAGCTGATATTAACGAAAACATCATCAAACTGTTAAATCAGCTTTTCTGAGACACTTTTTTGAAGAATTTCTTTGAAACTATGTTTATTTTCACAAAATCCACTTTTGGCCTATTCCCAGCCTGAAACTTCTTCTAAGAACATAAAAAGTCAAAATTAATCTTTAAGCATTTAAGTGATGAAAACAGCAGATATTAACGAAAACATCATGAAACTGTTAAATCAGTTGTTCTGAGACACGTTTTTGAAGAAAATCTTTGAAATTATGTTTATTTTCACAAAATCCCCTTTTGGCCTATTCCCAGCCTGAAACTTCTTCTAAGAACATAAAAAGTCAAAATGCATCTTTAAGCAGCAAAGTACTGAAAAAAGCAGATATTCATGAAAACATCATGAAACTGTTAATTCAGCTGTCCTGAGACACGTTTTTGAAGAAATTCTTTGAAACTATGTTTACTGTCACAAAATCCGCTTTTGGCCTCTTCCCAGCCTAAGAACATAAAAAGTCAAAATTAATCTTTAAGCATTAAAGTGATGAAAACAGCAGATATTAACGAAAACATCATGAAACTGTTAAATCAGCTGTTCTGAAACACGTTTTTGAAGAAAATCTTTGAAACTATGTTTACTCTCACAAAATCCACTTTTGGCCTATTCCCAGCCTGAAACTTCTTCTACGAACATAAAAAGTCAAAATTAATCTTTACGCATTAAAGTGATGAAAACAGCAGATATTCATGAAAACATCATGAAACTGTTAAATCAGCTCTTCTGAGACACTTTTTTGAAGAAAATCTTTGAAATTATGTTTATTTTCACAAAAATCCCCTTTTGGCCTCTTCCCAGCCTGAAACTTCTTCTAAGAACATAAAAAGTCAAAATGCATCTTTAAGCAGCAAAGTACTGAAAAAAGCAGATATTCAATAAAACATCATGAAACTGTTAATTCAGCTGTCCTGAGACACTTTTTTTCACAAAATCCTCTTTTGGCCTCTTCCCAGCCTAAGAACATAAAAAGTCAAAATTAATCTTTAAGCATTAAAGTGATGAAAACAGCAGATATTAACGAAAACATCATGAAACTGTTAAATCAGCTCTTCTGAGACACTTTTTTGAAGAATTTCTTTGAAACTATGTTTATTTTCACAAAATCCACTTTTGGCCTATTCCCAGCCTGAAACTTCTTCTAAGAACATAAAAAGTCAAAATTAATCTTTAAGCATTTAAGTGATGAAAACAGCAGATATTCATGAAAACATCATGAAACTGTTAAATCAGCTGTTCTGAGACACGTTTTTGAAGAAAATCTTTGAAACTATGTTTACTGTCACAAAATCCGCTTTTGGCCTATTCCCAGCCTGAAACTTCTTCTAAGAACATAAAAAGTCAAAATGCATCTTTAAGCAGCAAAGTACTGAAAAAAGCAGATATTCATGAAAACATCATGAAACTGTTAATTCAGCTGTCCTGAGACACTTTTTTTCACAAAATCCTCTTTTGGCCTCTTCCCAGCCTAAGAACATAAAAAGTCAAAATTAATCTTTAAGCATTAAGTGATGAAAACAGCATATATTAACGAAAACATCATGAAACTGTTAAATCAGCTGTTCTGATACACTTTTATCAAGAAAATCTTTGAAATTATGTTTATTTTCACAAAATCCACTTTTGGCCTATTCCCAGCCTGAAACTTCTTCTAAGAACATAAAAAGTCAAAAATAATCTTTAAGCATTAAAATGATGAAAACAGCAGATATTAACAAAAACATCATGAAACTGTTAAATCAGCTGTTCTGATACACTTTTCTGAAGAAAATCTTTGAAATTATGTTTATTTTCACAAAATCCACTTTTGGCCTATTCCCAGCCTGAAACTTCTTCTAAGAACATAAAAAGTCAAAATGCATCTTTAAGCAGCAAAGTACTGAAAAAGCAGATATTCATGAAAACATCATGAAACTGTTAATTCAGCTGTCCTGAGACACGTTTTTGAAGAAATTCTTTGAAACTATGTTTACTGTCACAAAATCCGCTTTTGGCCTCTTCCCAGCCTAAGAACATAAAAAGTCAAAATTAATCTTTAAGCAATAAAGTGATGAAAACAGCAGATATTAACGAAAACATCATGAAACTGTTAAATCAGCTGTTCTGATACACGTTTTTGAAGAAAATCTTTGAAACTATGTTTACTGTCACAAAATCCGCTTTTGGCCTATTCCCAGCCTGAAACTTCTTCTAAGAACATAAAAAGTCAAAATTAATCTTTAAGCATTAAAGTGATGAAAACAGCAGATATTAACGAAAACATCATGAAACTGTTAAATCAGCTGTTCTGATACACTTTTATCAAGAAAATCTTTGAAATTATGTTTATTTTCACAAAATCCACTTTTGGCCTATTCCCAGCCTGAAACTTCTTCTAAGAACATAAAAAGTCAAAATTAATCTTTACGCATTAAAGTGATGAAAACAGCAGATATTCATGAAAACATCATGAAACTGTTAAATCAGCTCTTCTGAGACACTTTTTTGAAGAAAATCTTTGAAATTATGTTTATTTTCACAAAATCCCCTTTTGGCCTCTTCCCAGCCTGAAACTTCTTCTAAGAACATAAAAAGTCAAAATGCATCTTTAAGCAGCAAAGTACTGAAAAAAGCAGATATTCAATAAAACATCATGAAACTGTTAATTCAGCTGTCCTGAGACACTTTTTTTCACAAAATCCTCTTTTGGGCCTCTTCCCAGCCTAAGAACATAAAAAGTCAAAATTAATCTTTAAGCATTAAAGTGATGAAAACAGCAGATATTAACGAAAACATCATGAAACTGTTAAATCAGCTGTTCTGAGACACTTTTTTGAAGAATTTCTTTGAAACTATGTTTATTTCACAAAATCCACTTTTGGCCTATTCCCAGCCTGAAACTTCTTCTAAGAACATAAAAAGTCAAAATTAATCTTTAAGCATTTAAGTGATGAAAACAGCAGATATTCATGAAAACATCATGAAACTGTTAAATCAGCTGTTCTGAGACACTTTTTTGAAGAAAATCTTTGAAATTATATTTATTTTCACAAAATCCCCTTTTGGCCTCTTCCCAGCCTGAAACTTCTTCTAAGAACATAAAAAGTCAAAATGCATCTTTAAGCAGCAAAGTACTGAAAAAAGCAGATATTCATTAAAACATCATGAAACTGTTAATTCAGCTGTCCTGAGACACTTTTTTTCACAAAATCCTCTTTTGGCCTCTTCCCAGCCTAAGAACATAAAAAGTCAAAATTAATCTTTAAGCATTAAAGTGATGAAAACAGCAGATATTAACGAAAACATCATGAAACTGTTAAATCAGTTGTTCTGATACACTTTTTTGAAGAAAATCTTTGAAATTATGTTTATTTTCACAAAATCCACTTTTGACCTTATTCCCTGCTTGAAACTTCTTCTAAGAACATAAAAAGTCAAAATTAATCTTTAAGCATTAAAGTGATGAAAACAGCAGATATTCATGAAAACGTCATGAAACTGTTAAATCAGCTCTTCTGAGACACTTTTTTGAAGAATTTCTTTGAAACTATGTTTATTTTTTCAAAATCCACTTTTGTCCTCTTCCCAGCCTGAAACTTCTTTTACGAGGATAAAAGGCTGAGAATGTACCTTAAACTAATAAGTAAGCATTAGATTCTAATAAAAACATCATGAAACTGTTAAATCAGCTGTTCTGATACACTTTTATCAAGAAAATCTTTGAAATTATGTTTATTTTCACAAAATCCACTTTTGGCCTATTCCAGCCTGAAACTTCTTCTAAGAACATAAAAGTCAAAATGCATCTTTAAGCAGCAAAGTACTGAAAAAAGCAGATATTCATGAAAACATCATGAAACTGTTAATTCAGCTGTCCTGAGACACTTTTTTTCACAAAATCCTCTTTTGGCCTCTTCCCAGCCTAAGAACATAAAAAGTCAAAATTAATCTTTAAGCATTAAAGTGATGAAAACAGCAGATATTAACGAAAACATCATGAAACTGTTAAATCAGCTGTTCTGATACAACTTCTATCAAGAAAATCTTTGAAATTATGTTTATTTTCACAAAATCCACTTTTGGCCTATTCCCTGCCTGAAACTTCTTCTAAGAACATAAAAAGTCAAAAATAATCTTTAAGCATTAAAATGATGAAAACAGCAGATATTAACAAAAACATCATGAAACTGTTAAATCAGCTGTTCTGATACACTTTTCTGAAGAAAATCTTTGAAATTATGTTTATTTTCACAAAATCCCCTTTTGGCCTATTCCCAGCCTGAAACTTCTTCTAAGAACATAAAAAGTCAAAATGCATCTTTAAGCAGCAAAGTACTGAAAAAAGCAGATATTCATGAAAACATCATGAAACTGTTAATTCAGCTGTCCTGAGACACGTTTTTGAAGAAATTCTTTGAAACTATGTTTACTGTCACAAAATCCGCTTTTGGCCTCTTCCCAGCCTAAGAACATAAAAAGTCAAAATTAATCTTTAAGCAATAAAGTGATGAAAACAGCAGATATTAACGAAAACATCATGAAACTGTTAAATCAGCTGTTCTGATACACGTTTTTGAAGAAAATCTTTGAAACTATGTTTACTGTCACAAAATCCGCTTTTGGCCTATTCCCAGCCTGAAACTTCTTCTAAGAACATAAAAAGTCAAAATTAATCTTTAAGCATTAAAGTGATGAAAACAGCTGATATTAACGAAAACATCATCAAACTGTTAAATCAGCTTTTCTGAGACACTTTTTTGAAGAATTTCTTTGAAACTATGTTTATTTTCACAAAATCCACTTTTGGCCTATTCCCAGCCTGAAACTTCTTCTAAGAACATAAAAAGTCAAAATTAATCTTTAAGCATTTAAGTGATGAAAACAGCAGATATTAACGAAAACATCATGAAACTGTTAAATCAGTTGTTCTGAGACACGTTTTTGAAGAAAATCTTTGAAATTATGTTTATTTTCACAAAATCCCCTTTTGGCCTATTCCCAGCCTGAAACTTCTTCTAAGAACATAAAAAGTCAAAATGCATCTTTAAGCGCAAAGTACTGAAAAAAGCAGATATTCATGAAAACATCATGAAACTGTTAATTCAGCTGTCCTGAGACACGTTTTTGAAGAAATTCTTTGAAACTATGTTTACTGTCACAAAATCCGCTTTTGGCCTCTTCCCAGCCTAAGAACAAAAAAAGTCAAAATTAATCTTTAAGCAATAAAGTGATGAAAACAGCAGATATTAACGAAAACATCATGAAACTGTTAAATCAGCTGTTCTGATACACGTTTTTGAAGAAAATCTTTGAAACTATGTTTACTGTCACAAAATCCGCTTTTGGCCTATTCCCAGCCTGAAACTTCTTCTAAGAACATAAAAAGTCAAAATTAATCTTTAAGCATTAAAGTGATGAAAACAGCAGATATTAACGAAAACATCATCAAACTGTTAAATCAGCTTTTCTGAGACACTTTTTGAAGAATTTCTTTGAAACTATGTTTATTTTCACAAAATCCACTTTTGGCCTATTCCCAGCCTGAAACTTCTTCTAAGAACATAAAAAGTCAAAATTAATCTTTAAGCATTTAAGTGATGAAAACAGCAGATATTAACGAAAACATCATGAAACTGTTAAATCAGCTCTTCTGAGACACTTTTTTGAAGAATTTCTTTGAAACTATGTTTATTTTTTCAAAATCCACTTTTGTCCTCTTCCCAGCCTGAAACTTCTTTTACGAGGATAAAAGGCTGAGAATGTACCTTAAACTAATAAGTAAGCATTAGATTCTAATAAAAACATCATGAAACTGTTAAATCAGCTGTTCTGATACACTTTTATCAAGAAAATCTTTGAAATTATGTTTATTTTCACAAAATCCACTTTTGGCCTATTCCCAGCCTGAAACTTCTTCTAAGAACATAAAAAGTCAAAATGCATCTTTAAGCAGCAAAGTACTGAAAAAAGCAGATATTCATGAAAACATCATGAAACTGTTAATTCAGCTGTCCTGAGACACTTTTTTTCACAAAATCCTCTTTTGGCCTCTTCCCAGCCTAAGAACATAAAAAGTCAAAATTAATCTTTAAGCATTAAAGTGATGAAAACAGCAGATATTAACGAAAACATCATGAAACTGTTAAATCAGCTGTTCTGATACACTTCTATCAAGAAAATCTTTGAAATTATGTTTATTTTCACAAAATCCACTTTTGGCCTATTCCCTGCCTGAAACTTCTTCTAAGAACATAAAAAGTCAAAAATAATCTTTAAGCATTAAAATGATGAAAACAGCAGATATTAACAAAAACATCATGAAACTGTTAAATCAGCTGTTCTGATACACTTTTCTGAAGAAAATCTTTGAAATTATGTTTATTTTCACAAAATCCCCTTTTGGCCTATTCCCAGCCTGAAACTTCTTCTAAGAACATAAAAAGTCAAAATGCATCTTTAAGCAGCAAAGTACTGAAAAAAGCAGATATTCATGAAAACATCATGAAACTGTTAATTCAGCTGTCCTGAGACACGTTTTTGAAGAAATTCTTTGAAACTATGTTTACTGTCACAAAATCCGCTTTTGGCCTCTTCCCAGCCTAAGAACATAAAAAGTCAAAATTAATCTTTAAGCAATAAAGTGATGAAAACAGCAGATATTAACGAAAACATCATGAAACTGTTAAATCAGCTGTTCTGATACACGTTTTTGAAGAAAATCTTTGAAACTATGTTTACTGTCACAAAATCCGCTTTTGGCCTATTCCCAGCCTGAAACTTCTTCTAAGAACATAAAAAGTCAAAATTAATCTTTAAGCATTAAAGTGATGAAAACAGCTGATATTAACGAAAACATCATCAAACTGTTAAATCAGCTTTTCTGAGACACTTTTTTGAAGAATTTCTTTGAAACTATGTTTATTTTCACAAAATCCACTTTTGGCCTATTCCCAGCCTGAAACTTCTTCTAAGAACATAAAAAGTCAAAATTAATCTTTAAGCATTTAAGTGATGAAAACAGCAGATATTAACGAAAACATCATGAAACTGTTAAATCAGTTGTTCTGAGACACGTTTTTGAAGAAAATCTTTGAAATTATGTTTATTTTCACAAAATCCCCTTTTGGCCTATTCCCAGCCTGAAACTTCTTCTAAGAACATAAAAAGTCAAAATGCATCTTTAAGCGGCAAAGTACTGAAAAAAGCAGATATTCATGAAAACATCATGAAACTGTTAATTCAGCTGTCCTGAGACACGTTTTTGAAGAAATTCTTTGAAACTATGTTTACTGTCACAAAATCCGCTTTTGGCCTCTTCCCAGCCTAAGAACAAAAAAAGTCAAAATTAATCTTTAAGCAATAAAGTGATGAAAACAGCAGATATTAACGAAAACATCATGAAACTGTTAAATCAGCTGTTCTGATACACGTTTTTGAAGAAAATCTTTGAAACTATGTTTACTGTCACAAAATCCGCTTTTGGCCTATTCCCAGCCTGAAACTTCTTCTAAGAACATAAAAAGTCAAAATTAATCTTTAAGCATTAAAGTGATGAAAACAGCAGATATTAACGAAAACATCATCAAACTGTTAAATCAGCTTTTCTGAGACACTTTTTGAAGAATTTCTTTGAAACTATGTTTATTTTCACAAAATCCACTTTTGGCCTATTCCCAGCCTGAAACTTCTTCTAAGAACATAAAAAGTCAAAATTAATCTTTAAGCATTTAAGTGATGAAAACAGCAGATATTAACGAAAACATCATGAAACTGTTAAATCAGCTCTTCTGAGACACTTTTTTGAAGAATTTCTTTGAAACTATGTTTATTTTTTCAAAATCCACTTTTGTCCTCTTCCCAGCCTGAAACTTCTTTTACGAGGATAAAAGGCTGAGAATGTACCTTAAACTAATAAGTAAGCATTAGATTCTAATAAAAACATCATGAAACTGTTAAATCAGCTGTTCTGATACACTTTTATCAAGAAAATCTTTGAAATTATGTTTATTTTCACAAAATCCACTTTTGGCCTATTCCCAGCCTGAAACTTCTTCTAAGAACATAAAAAGTCAAAATGCATCTTTAAGCAGCAAAGTACTGAAAAAAGCAGATATTCATGAAAACATCATGAAACTGTTAATTCAGCTGTCCTGAGACACTTTTTTTCACAAAATCCTCTTTTGGCCTCTTCCCAGCCTAAGAACATAAAAAGTCAAAATTAATCTTTAAGCATTAAAGTGATGAAAACAGCAGATATTAACGAAAACATCATGAAACTGTTAAATCAGCTGTTCTGATACACTTCTATCAAGAAAATCTTTGAAATTATGTTTATTTTCACAAAATCCACTTTTGGCCTATTCCCTGCCTGAAACTTCTTCTAAGAACATAAAAAGTCAAAAATAATCTTTAAGCATTAAAATGATGAAAACAGCAGATATTAACAAAAACATCATGAAACTGTTAAATCAGCTGTTCTGATACACTTTTCTGAAGAAAATCTTTGAAATTATGTTTATTTTCACAAAATCCCCTTTTGGCCTATTCCCAGCCTGAAACTTCTTCTAAGAACATAAAAAGTCAAAATGCATCTTTAAGCAGCAAAGTACTGAAAAAAGCAGATATTCATGAAAACATCATGAAACTGTTAATTCAGCTGTCCTGAGACACGTTTTTGAAGAAATTCTTTGAAACTATGTTTACTGTCACAAAATCCGCTTTTGGCCTCTTCCCAGCCTAAGAACATAAAAAGTCAAAATTAATCTTTAAGCAATAAAGTGATGAAAACAGCAGATATTAACGAAAACATCATGAAACTGTTAAATCAGCTGTTCTGATACACGTTTTTGAAGAAAATCTTTGAAACTATGTTTACTGTCACAAAATCCGCTTTTGGCCTATTCCCAGCCTGAAACTTCTTCTAAGAACATAAAAAGTCAAAATTAATCTTTAAGCATTAAAGTGATGAAAACAGCTGATATTAACGAAAACATCATCAAACTGTTAAATCAGCTTTTCTGAGACACTTTTTTGAAGAATTTCTTTGAAACTATGTTTATTTTCACAAAATCCACTTTTGGCCTATTCCCAGCCTGAAACTTCTTCTAAGAACATAAAAAGTCAAAATTAATCTTTAAGCATTTAAGTGATGAAAACAGCAGATATTAACGAAAACATCATGAAACTGTTAAATCAGTTGTTCTGAGACACGTTTTTGAAGAAAATCTTTGAAATTATGTTTATTTTCACAAAATCCCCTTTTGGCCTATTCCCAGCCTGAAACTTCTTCTAAGAACATAAAAAGTCAAAATGCATCTTTAAGCGGCAAAGTACTGAAAAAAGCAGATATTCATGAAAACATCATGAAACTGTTAATTCAGCTGTCCTGAGACACGTTTTTGAAGAAATTCTTTGAAACTATGTTTACTGTCACAAAATCCGCTTTTGGCCTCTTCCCAGCCTAAGAACAAAAAAAGTCAAAATTAATCTTTAAGCAATAAAGTGATGAAAACAGCAGGTATTAACGAAAACATCATGAAACTGTTAAATCAGCTGTTCTGATACACGTTTTTGAAGAAAATCTTTGAAACTATGTTTACTGTCACAAAATCCGCTTTTGGCCTATTCCCAGCCTGAAACTTCTTCTAAGAACATAAAAAGTCAAAATTAATCTTTAAGCATTAAAGTGATGAAAACAGCAGATATTAACGAAAACATCATCAAACTGTTAAATCAGCTTTTCTGAGACACTTTTTGAAGAATTTCTTTGAAACTATGTTTATTTTCACAAAATCCACTTTTGGCCTATTCCCAGCCTGAAACTTCTTCTAAGAACATAAAAAGTCAAAATTAATCTTTAAGCATTTAAGTGATGAAAACAGCAGATATTAACGAAAACATCATGAAACTGTTAAATCAGCTCTTCTGAGACACTTTTTTGAAGAATTTCTTTGAAACTATGTTTATTTTTTCAAAATCCACTTTTGTCCTCTTCCCAGCCTGAAACTTCTTTTACGAGGATAAAAGGCTGAGAATGTACCTTAAACTAATAAGTAAGCATTAGATTCTAATAAAAACATCATGAAACTGTTAAATCAGCTGTTCTGATACACTTTTATCAAGAAAATCTTTGAAATTATGTTTATTTTCACAAAATCCACTTTTGGCCTATTCCCAGCCTGAAACTTCTTCTAAGAACATAAAAAGTCAAAATGCATCTTTAAGCAGCAAAGTACTGAAAAAAGCAGATATTCATGAAAACATCATGAAACTGTTAATTCAGCTGTCCTGAGACACGTTTTTGAAGAAATTCTTTGAAACTATGTTTACTGTCACAAAATCCGCTTTTGGCCTCTTCCCAGCCTAAGAACATAAAAAGTCAAAATTAATCTTTAAGCATTAAAGTGATGAAAACAGCAGATATTAACGAAAACATCATGAAACTGTTAAATCAGCTGTTCTGATACACGTTTTTGAAGAAAATCTTTGAAACTATGTTTACTGTCACAAAATCCGCTTTTGGCCTATTCCCAGCCTGAAACTTCTTCTAAGAACATAAAAAGTCAAAATTAATCTTTAAGCATTAAAGTGACGAAAACAGCAGATATTAACGAAAACATCATGAAACTGTTAAATCAGCTTTTCTGAGACAGGTTTTTGAAGAATTTCTTTGAAACTATGTTTATTTTCACAAAATCCACTTTTGGCCTATTCCCAGCCTGAAACTTCTTCTAAGAACATAAAAAGTCAAAATTAATCTTTAAGCATTTAAGTGATGAAAACAGCAGATATTAACGAAAACATCATGAAACTGTTAAATCAGTTGTTCTGAGACACGTTTTTGAAGAAAATCTTTGAAATTATGTTTATTTTCACAAAATCCCCTTTTGGCCTATTCCCAGCCTGAAACTTCTTCTAAGAACATAAAAAGTCAAAATGCATCTTTAAGCAGCAAAGTACTGAAAAAAGCAGATATTCATGAAAACATCATGAAACTGTTAATTCAGCTGTCCTGAGACACGTTTTTGAAGAAATTCTTTGAAACTATGTTTACTGTCACAAAATCCGCTTTTGGCCTCTTCCCAGCCTAAGAACATAAAAAGTCGAAATTAATCTTTAAGCATTAAAGTGATGAAAACAGCAGATATTAACGAAAACATCATGAAACTGTTAAATCAGCTGTTCTGATACACGTTTTTGAAGAAAATCTTTGAAACTATGTTTACTGTCACAAAATCCGCTTTTGGCCTATTCCCAGCCTGAAACTTCTTCTAAGAACATAAAAAGTCAAAATTAATCTTTAAGCATTAAAGTGATGAAAACAGCAGATATTAACGAAAACATCATCAAACTGTTAAATCAGCTTTTCTGAGACACTTTTTTGAAGAATTTCTTTGAAACTATGTTTATTTTCACAAAATCCACTTTTGGCCTATTCCCAGCCTGAAACTTCTTCTAAGAACATAAAAAGTCAAATTAATCTTTAAGCATTTAAGTGATGAAAACAGCAGATATTAACGAAAACATCATGAAACTGTTAAATCAGCTCTTCTGAGACACTTTTTTGAAGAATTTCTTTGAAACTATGTTTATTTTTTCAAAATCCACTTTTGTCCTCTTCCCAGCCTGAAACTTCTTTTACGAGGATAAAAGGCTGAGAATGTACCTTAAACTAATAAGTAAGCATTAGATTCTAATAAAAACATCATGAAACTGTTAAATCAGCTGTTCTGATACACTTTTATCAAGAAAATCTTTGAAATTATGTTTATTTTCACAAAATCCACTTTTGGCCTATTCCCAGCCTGAAACTTCTTCTAAGAACATAAAAAGTCAAAATGCATCTTTAAGCAGCAAAGTACTGAAAAAAGCAGATATTCATGAAAACATCATGAAACTGTTAATTCAGCTGTCCTGAGACACGTTTTTGAAGAAATTCTTTGAAGCTATGTTTACTGTCACAAAATCCGCTTTTGGCCTCTTCCCAGCCTAAGAACATAAAAAGTCAAAATTAATCTTTAAGCATTAAAGTGATGAAAACAGCAGATATTAACGAAAACATCATGAAACTGTTAAATCAGCTGTTCTGATACACGTTTTTGAAGAAAATCTTTGAAACTATGTTTACTGTCACAAAATCCGCTTTTGGCCTATTCCCAGCCTGAAACTTCTTCTAAGAACATAAAAAGTCAAAATTAATCTTTAAGCATTAAAGTGATGAAAACAGCAGATATTAACGAAAACATCATGAAACTGTTAAATCAGCTTTTCTGAGACACGTTTTTGAAGAATTTCTTTGAAACTATGTTTATTTTCACAAAATCCACTTTTGGCCTATTCCCAGCCTGAAACTTCTTCTAAGAACATAAAAAGTCAAAATTAATCTTTAAGCATTTAAGTGATGAAAACAGCAGATATTCATGAAAACATCATGAAACTGTTAAATCAGCTCTTCTGAGACACTTTTTTGAAGAAAATCTTTGAAATTATGTTTATTTTCACAAAATCCTCTTTTGGCCTATTCGCAGCCTGAAACTTCTTCTAAGAACATAAAAAGTCAAAATGCATCTTTAAGCAGCAAAGTACTGAAAAAAGCAGATATTCATGAAAACATCATGAAACTGTTAATTCAGCTGTCCTGAGACACTTTTTTCACAAAATCCTCTTTTGGCCTCTTCCCAGCCTAAGAACATAAAAAGTCAAAATTAATCTTTAAGCATTAAAGTGATGAAAACAGCAGATATTAACGAAAACATCATGAAACTGTTAAATCAGCTGTTCTGAGACACTTTTATCAAGAAAATCTTTGAAATTATGTTTATTTTCACAAAATCCACTTTTGGCCTATTCCCAGCCTGAAACTTCTTCTAAGAACATAAAAAGTCAAAATGCATCTTTACGCAGCAAAGTACTGAAAAAAGCAGATATTCATTAAAACATCATGAAACTGTTAATTCAGCTGTCCTGAGACACTTTTTTTCACAAAATCCTCTTTTGGCCTCTTCCCAGCCTAAGAACAAAAAGTCAAAATTAATCTTTAAGCATTAAAGTGATGAAAACAGCAGATATTAACGAAAACATCATGAAACTGTTAAATCAGCTGTTCTGATACACGTTTTTGAAGAAAATCTTTGAAACTATGTTTACTGTCACAAAATCCGCTTTTGGCCTATTCCCAGCCTGAAACTTCTTCTAAGAACATAAAAAGTCAAAATTAATCTTTAAGCATTAAAGTGATGAAAACAGCAGATATTAACGAAAACATCATGAAACTGTTAAATCAGCTGTTCTGAGACACGTTTTTGAAGAATTTCTTTGAAACTATGTTTATTTTCATAAAATCCACTTTTGGCCTATTCCCAGCCTGAAACTTCTTCTAAGAACATAAAAAGTCAAAATTAATCTTTAAGCATTTAAGTGATGAAAACAGCAGATATTAACGAAAACATCATGAAACTGTTAAATCAGCTGTTCTGAGACACGTTTTTGAAGAAAATCTTTGAAACTATGTTTACTGTCACAAAATCCGCTTTTGGCCTATTCCCAGCCTGAAACTTCTTCTAAGAACATAAAAAGTCAAAATTAATCTTTAAGCATTAAAGTGATGAAAACAGCAGATATTAACGAAAACATCATGAAACTGTTAAATCAGTTGTTCTGAGACACGTTTTTGAAGAAAATCTTTAAAATTATGTTTATTTTCACAAAATCCCCTTTTGGCCTATTCGCAGCCTGAAACTTCTTCTAAGAACATAAATAGTCAAAATGCATCTTTAAGCAGCAAAGTACTGAAAAAAGCAGATATTCATGAAAACATCATGAAACTGTTAATTCAGTTGTCCTGAGACACGTTTTTGAAGAAATTCTTTGAAACTATGTTTACTGTCACAAAATCCGCTTTTGGCCTCTTCCCAGCCTAAGAACATAAAAAGTCAAAATTAATCTTTAAGCATTAAAGTGATGAAAACAGCAGATATTAACGAAAACATCATGAAACTGTTAAATCAGCTGTTCTGAAACACGTTTTTGAAGAAAATCTTTGAAACTATGTTTACTGTCACAAAATCCGCTTTTGGCCTATTCCCAGCCTGAAACTTCTTCCAAGAACATAAAAAGTCAAAATTAATCTTTACGCATTAAAGTGATGAAAACAGCAGATATTAACGAAAACATCATGAAACTGTTAAATCAGCTGTTCTGAGACACTTTTTTGAAGAATTTCTTTGAAACTATGTTTATTTTCACAAAATCCACTTTTGGCCTATTCCCAGCCTGAAACTTCTTCTAAGAACATAAAAAGTCAAAATTAATCTTTAAGCATTTAAGTGATGAAAACAGCAGATATTCATGAAAACATCATGAAACTGTTAAATCAGCTCTTCTGAGACACTTTTTTGAAGAAAATCTTTGAAATTATGTTTATTTTCACAAAATCCCCTTTTGGCCTCTTCCCAGCCTGAAACTTCTTCTAAGAACATAAAAAGTCAAAATGCATCTTTAAGCAGCAAAGTACTGAAAAAAGCAGATATTCATTAAAACATCATGAAACTGTTAATTCAGCTGTCCTGAGACACTTTTTTTCACAAAATCCTCTTTTGCCTCTTCCCAGCCTAAGAACATAAAAAGTCAAAATTAATCTTTAAGCATTAAAGTGATGAAAACAGCAGATATTAACGAAAACATCATGAAACTGTTAAATCAGCTGTTCTGAGACACTTTTTTGAAGAATTTCTTTGAAACTATGTTTATTTTCACAAAATCCACTTTTGGCCTATTCCCAGCCTGAAACTTCTTCTAAGAACATAAAAAGTCAAAATTAATCTTTAAGCATTTAAGTGATGAAAACAGCAGATATTCATGAAAACATCATGAAACTGTTAAATCAGCTCTTCTGAGACACTTTTTTGAAGAAAATCTTTGAAATTATGTTTATTTTCACAAAATCCCCTTTTGGCCTCTTCCCAGCCTGAAACTTCTTCTAAGAACATAAAAAGTCAAAATTAATCTTTAAGCATTTAAGTGATGAAAACAGCAGATATTAACGAAAACATCATGAAACTGTTAAATCAGCTGTTCTGAGACACGTTTTTGAAGAAAATCTTTGAAACTATGTTTACTGTCACAAAATCCGCTTTTGGCCTATTCCCAGCCTGAAACTTCTTCTAAGAACATAAAAAGTCAAAATTAATCTTTAAGCATTAAAGTGATGAAAACAGCAGATATTAACGAAAACATCATGAAACTGTTAAATCAGTTGTTCTGAGACACGTTTTTGAAGAAAATCTTTAAAATTATGTTTATTTTCACAAAATCCCCTTTTGGCCTATTCGCAGCCTGAAACTTCTTCTAAGAACATAAATAGTCAAAATGCATCTTTAAGCAGCAAAGTACTGAAAAAAGCAGATATTCATGAAAACATCATGAAACTGTTAATTCAGCTGTCCTGAGACACGTTTTTGAAGAAATTCTTTGAAACTATGTTTACTGTCACAAAATCCGCTTTTGGCCTCTTCCCAGCCTAAGAACATAAAAAGTCAAAATCAATCTTTAAGCATTAAAGTGATGAAAACAGCAGATATTAACGAAAACATCATGAAACTGTTAAATCAGCTGTTCTGAAACACGTTTTTGAAGAAAATCTTTGAAACTATGTTTACTGTCACAAAATCCGCTTTTGGCCTATTCCCAGCCTGAAACTTCTTCCAAGAACATAAAAAGTCAAAATTAATCTTTACGCATTAAAGTGATGAAAACAGCAGATATTAACGAAAACATCATGAAACTGTTAAATCAGCTGTTCTGAGACACTTTTTTGAAGAATTTCTTTGAAACTATGTTTATTTTCACAAAATCCACTTTTGGCCTATTCCCAGCCTGAAACTTCTTCTAAGAACATAAAAAGTCAAAATTAATCTTTAAGCATTTAAGTGATGAAAACAGCAGATATTCATGAAAACATCATGAAACTGTTAAATCAGCTCTTCTGAGACACTTTTTTGAAGAAAATCTTTGAAATTATGTTTATTTTCACAAAATCCCCTTTTGGCCTCTTCCCAGCCTGAAACTTCTTCTAAGAACATAAAAAGTCAAAATGCATCTTTAAGCAGCAAAGTACTGACAAAAGCAGATATTCATTAAAACATCATGAAACTGCTAATTCAGCTGTCCTGAGACACTTTTTTCACAAAATCCTCTTTTGGCCTCTTCCCAGCCTAAGAACATAAAAAGTCAAAATTAATTTTTAAGCATTAAAGTGATGAAAACAGCAGATATTAACGAAAACATCATGAAACTGTTAAATCAGCTGTTCTGAGACACTTTTTTGAAGAATTTCTTTGAAACTATGTTTATTTTCACAAAATCCACTTTTGGCCTATTCCCAGCCTGAAACTTCTTCTAAGAACATAAAAAGTCAAAATTAATCTTTAAGCATTTAAGTGATGAAAACAGCAGATATTCATGAAAACATCATGAAACTGTTAAATCAGCTCTTCTGAGACACTTTTTTGAAGAAAATCTTTGAAATTATGTTTATTTTCACAAAATCCCCTTTTGGCCTCTTCCCAGCCTGAAACTTCTTCTAAGAACATAAAAAGTCAAAATTAATCTTTAAGCATTTAAGTGATGAAAACAGCAGATATTAACGAAAACATCATGAAACTGTTAAATCAGCTGTTCTGAGACACGTTTTTGAAGAAAATCTTTGAAACTATGTTTACTGTCACAAAATCCGCTTTTGGCCTATTCCCAGCCTGAAACTTCTTCTAAGAACATAAAAAGTCAAAATTAATCTTTAAGCATTAAAGTGATGAAAACAGCAGATATTAACGAAAACATCATGAAACTGTTAAATCAGTTGTTCTGAGACACGTTTTTGAAGAAAATCTTTAAAATTATGTTTATTTTCACAAAATCCCCTTTTGGCCTATTCGCAGCCTGAAACTTCTTCTAAGAACATAAATAGTCAAAATGCATCTTTAAGCAGCAAAGTACTGAAAAAAGCAGATATTCATGAAAACATCATGAAACTGTTAATTCAGCTGTCCTGAGACACGTTTTTGAAGAAATTCTTTGAAACTATGTTTACTGTCACAAAATCCGCTTTTGGCCTCTTCCCAGCCTAAGAACATAAAAAGTCAAAATCAATCTTTAAGCATTAAAGTGATGAAAACAGCAGATATTAACGAAAACATCATGAAACTGTTAAATCAGCTGTTCTGAAACACGTTTTTGAAGAAAATCTTTGAAACTATGTTTACTGTCACAAAATCCGCTTTTGGCCTATTCCCAGCCTGAAACTTCTTCCAAGAACATAAAAAGCCAAAATTAATCTTTACGCATTAAAGTGATGAAAACAGCAGATATTAACGAAAACATCATGAAACTGTTAAATCAGCTGTTCTGAGACACTTTTTTGAAGAATTTCTTTGAAACTATGTTTATTTTCACAAAATCCACTTTTGGCCTATTCCCAGCCTGAAACTTCTTCTAAGAACATAAAAAGTCAAAATTAATCTTTAAGCATTTAAGTGATGAAAACAGCAGATATTCATGAAAACATCATGAAACTGTTAAATCAGCTCTTCTGAGACACTTTTTTGAAGAAAATCTTTGAAATTATGTTTATTTTCACAAAATCCCCTTTTGGCCTCTTCCCAGCCTGAAACTTCTTCTAAGAACATAAAAAGTCAAAATGCATCTTTAAGCAGCAAAGTACTGAAAAAAGCAGATATTCATTAAAACATCATGAAACTGTTAATTCAGCTGTCCTGAGACACTTTTTTTCACAAAATCCTCTTTTGGCCTCTTCCCAGCCTAAGAACATAAAAAGTCAAAATTAATCTTTAAGCATTAAAGTGATGAAAACAGCAGATATTAACGAAAACATCATGAAACTGTTAAATCAGCTGTTCTGAGACACTTTTTTGAAGAATTTCTTTGAAACTATGTTTATTTTCACAAAATCCACTTTTGGCCTATTCCCAGCCTGAAACTTCTTCTAAGAACATAAAAAGTCAAAATTAATCTTTAAGCATTTAAGTGATGAAAACAGCAGATATTCATGAAAACATCATGAAACTGTTAAATCAGCTCTTCTGAGACACTTTTTTGAAGAAAATCTTTGAAATTATGTTTATTTTCACAAAATCCCCTTTTGGCCTCTTCCCAGCCTGAAACTTCTTCTAAGAACATAAAAAGTCAAAATGCATCTTTAAGCAGCAAAGTACTGAAAAAAGCAGATATTCATTAAAACATCATGAAACTGTTAATTTAGCTGTCCTGAGACACTTTTTTTCACAAAATCCTCTTTTGGCCTCTTCCCAGCCTAAGAACATAAAAAGTCAAAATTAATCTTTAAGCATTAAAGTGATGAAAACAGCAGATATTCATGAAAACGTCATGAAACTGTTAAATCAGCTCTTCTGAGACACTTTTTTGAAGAATTTCTTTGAAACTATGTTTATTTTTTCAAAATCCACTTTTGTCCTCTTCCCAGCCTGAAACTTCTTTTACGAGGATAAAAGGCTGAGAATGTACCTTAAACTAATAAGTAAGCATTAGATTCTAATAAAAACATCATGAAACTGTTAAATCAGCTGTTCTGATACACTTTTATCAAGAAAATCTTTGAAATTATGTTTATTTTCACAAAATCCACTTTTGGCCTATTCCCAGCCTGAAACTTCTTCTAAGAACATAAAAAGTCAAAAATAATCTTTAAGCATTAAAATGATGAAAACAGCAGATATTAACAAAAACATCATGAAACTGTTAAATCAGCTGTTCTGATACACTTTTCTGAAGAAAATCTTTGAATTTATGTTTATTTTCACAAAATCCACTTTTGGCCTATTCCCAGCCTGAAACTTCTTCTAAGAACATAAAAAGTCAAAATGCATCTTTAAGCAGCAAAGTACTGAAAAAAGCAGATATTCATGAAAACATCATGAAACTGTTAATTCAGCTGTCCTGAGACACGTTTTTGAAGAAATTCTTTGAAACTATGTTTACTGTCACAAAATCCGCTTTTGGCCTCTTCCCAGCCTAAGAACATAAAAAGTCAAAATTAATCTTTAAGCATTAAAGTGATGAAAACAGCAGATATTAACGAAAACATCATGAAACTGTTAAATCAGCTGTTCTGATACACGTTTTTGAAGAAAATCTTTGAAACTATGTTTACTGTCACAAAATCCGCTTTTGGCCTATTCCCAGCCTGAAACTTCTTCTAAGAACATAAAAAGTCAAAATTAATCTTTAAGCAATTAAGTGATGAAAACAGCAGATATTAGCGAAAACATCATGAAACTGTTAAATCAGCTGTTCTGATACACTTTTATCAAGAAAATCTTTGAAATTATGTTTATTTTCACAAAATCCACTTTTGGCCTATTCCCAGCCTGAAACTTCTTCTAAGAACATAAAAAGTCAAAAATAATCTTTAAGCATTAAAATGATGAAAACAGCAGATATTAACAAAAACATCATGAAACTGTTAAATCAGCTTTTCTGAGACACGTTTTTGAAGAATTTCTTTGAAACTATGTTTATTTTCACAAAATCCACTTTTGGCCTATTCCCAGCCTGAAACTTCTTCTAAGAACATAAAAAGTCAAAATTAATCTTTAAGCATTTAAGTGATGAAAACAGCAGATATTAACGAAAACATCATGAAACTGTTAAATCAGTTGTTCTGAGACACTTTTTTGAAGAAAATCTTTGAAATTATGTTTATTTTCACAAAATCCCCTTTTGGCCTATTCCCAGCCTGAAACTTCTTCTAAGAACATAAAAAGTCAAAATGCATCTTTAAGCAGCAAAAGTACTGAAAAAGCAGATATTCATGAAAACATCATGAAACTGTTAATTCAGCTGTCCTGAGACACTTTTTTTCACAAAATCCTCTTTTGGCCTCTTCCCAGCCTAAGAACATAAAAAGTCAAAATTAATCTTTAAGCATTAAAGTGATGAAAACAGCAGATATTAACGAAAACATCATGAAACTGTTAAATCAGCTGTTCTGATACACTTTTATCAAGAAAATCTTTGAAATTATGTTTACTGTCACAAAATCCGCTTTTGCCTATTCCCAGCCTGAAACTTCTTCTAAGAACATAAAAAGTCAAAATTAATCTTTAAGCATTAAAGTGATGAAAACAGCAGATATTAACGAAAACATCATGAAACTGTTAAATCAGCTGTTCTGAGACATTTTTTTGAAGAATTTCTTTGAAACTATGTTTATTTTCACAAAATCCACTTTTGGCCTATTCCCAGCCTGAAACTTCTTCTAAGAACATAAAAAGTCAAAATTAATCTTTAAGCATTTAAGTGATGAAAACAGCAGATATTAACGAAAACATCATGAAACTGTTAAATCAGCTGTTCTGAGACACGTTTTTGAAGAAAATCTTTGAAACTATGTTTACTGTCACAAAATCCGCTTTTGGCCTATTCCCAGCCTGAAACTTCTTCTAAGAACATAAAAAGTCAAAATTAATCTTTAAGCATTAAAGTGATGAAAACAGCAGATATTAACGAAAACATCATGAAACTGTTAAATCAGTTGTTCTGAGACACGTTTTTGAAGAAAATCTTTAAAATTATGTTTATTTTTACAAAATCCCCTTTTGGCCTATTCGCAGCCTGAAACTTCTTCTAAGAACATAAATAGTCAAAATGCATCTTTAAGCAGCAAAAGTACTGAAAAAAGCAGATATTCATGAAAACATCATGAAACTGTTAATTCAGCTGTCCTGAGACACGTTTTGAAGAAATTCTTTGAAACTATGTTTACTGTCAACAAAATCCGCTTTTGGCCTCTTCCCAGCCTAAGAACATAAAAAGTCAAAATTAATCTTTAAGCATTAAAGTGATGAAAACAGCAGATATTAACGAAAACATCATGAAACTGTTAAATCAGCTGTTCTGAAACACGTTTTTGAAGAAAATCTTTGAAACTATGTTTACTCTCACAAAATCCACTTTTGGCCTATTCCCAGCCTGAAACTTCTTCTAAGAACATAAAAAGTCAAAATTAATCTTTACGCATTAAAGTGATGAAAACAGCAGATATTCATGAAAACATCATGAAACTGTTAAATCAGCTCTTCTGAGACACTTTTTTGAAGAAAATCTTTGAAATTATGTTTATTTTCACAAAATCCCCTTTTGGCCTCTTCCCAGCCTGAAACTTCTTCTAAGAACATAAAAAGTCAAAATGCATCTTTAAGCAGCAAAGTACTGAAAAAAGCAGATATTCAATAAAACATCATGAAACTGTTAATTCAGCTGTCCTGAGACACTTTTTTTCACAAAATCCTCTTTTGGCCTCTTCCCAGCCTAAGAACATAAAAAGTCAAAATTAATCTTTAAGCATTAAAGTGATGAAAACAGCAGATATTAACGAAAACATCATGAAACTGTTAAATCAGTTGTTCTGATACACTTTTTTGAAGAAAATCTTTGAAATTATGTTTATTTTCACAAAATCCACTTTTGACCTTAATTCCCTGCTTGAAACTTCTTCTAAGAACATAAAAAGTCAAAATTAATCTTTAAGCATTAAAGTGATGAAAACAGCAGATATTCATGAAAACGTCATGAAACTGTTAAATCAGCTCTTCTGAGACACTTTTTTGAAGAATTTCTTTGAAACTATGTTTATTTTTTCAAAATCCACTTTTGTCCTCTTCCCAGCCTGAAACTTCTTTTACGAGGATAAAAGGCTGAGAATGTACCTTAAACTAATAAGTAAGCATTAGATTCTAATAAAAACATCATGAAACTGTTAAATCAGCTGTTCTGATACACTTTTATCAAGAAAATCTTTGAAATTATGTTTATTTTCACAAAATCCACTTTTGGCCTATTCCCAGCCTGAAACTTCTTCTAAGAACATAAAAAGTCAAAATGCATCTTTAAGCAGCAAAGTACTGAAAAAGCAGATATTCATGAAAACATCATGAAACTGTTAATTCAGCTGTCCTGAGACACTTTTTTTCACAAAATCCTCTTTTGGCCTCTTCCCAGCCTAAGAACATAAAAAGTCAAAATTAATCTTTAAGCATTAAAGTGATGAAAACAGCAGATATTAACGAAAACATCATGAAACTGTTAAATCAGCTGTTCTGATACACTTTTATCAAGAAAATCTTTGAAATTATGTTTATTTTCACAAAATCCACTTTTGGCCTATTCCCAGCCTGAAACTTCTTCTAAGAACATAAAAAGTCAAAAATAATCTTTAAGCATTAAAATGATGAAAACAGCAGATATTAACAAAAACATCATGAAACTGTTAAATCAGCTGTTCTGATACACTTTTCTGAAGAAAATCTTTGAAATTATGTTTATTTTCACAAAATCCACTTTTGGCCTATTCCCAGCCTGAAACTTCTTCTAAGAACATAAAAAGTCAAAATGCATCTTTAAGCAGCAAAGTACTGAAAAAAGCAGATATTCATGAAAACATCATGAAACTGTTAATTCAGCTGTCCTGAGACACGTTTTTGAAGAAATTCTTTGAAACTATGTTTACTGTCACAAAATCCGCTTTTGGCCTCTTCCCAGCCTAAGAACATAAAAAGTCAAAATTAATCTTTAAGCAATAAAGTGATGAAAACAGCAGATATTAACGAAAACATCATGAAACTGTTAAATCAGCTGTTCTGATACACGTTTTTGAAGAAAATCTTTGAAACTATGTTTACTGTCACAAAATCCGCTTTTGGCCTATTCACAGCCTGAAACTTCTTCTAAGAACATAAAAAGTCAAAATTAATCTTTAAGCATTAAAGTGATGAAAACAGCTGATATTAACGAAAACATCATCAAACTGTTAAATCAGCTTTTCTGAGACACTTTTTTGAAGAATTTCTTTGAAACTATGTTTATTTTCACAAATCCACTTTTGGCCTATTCCCAGCCTGAAACTTCTTCTAAGAACATAAAAAGTCAAAATTAATCTTTAAGCATTTAAGTGATGAAAACAGCAGATATTAACGAAAACATCATGAAACTGTTAAATCAGTTGTTCTGAGACACGTTTTTGAAGAAAATCTTTGAATTATGTTTATTTTCACAAAATCCCCTTTTGGCCTATTCCCAGCCTGAAACTTCTTCTAAGAACATAAAAAGTCAAAATGCATCTTTAAGCAGCAAAGTACTGAAAAAAGCAGATATTCATGAAAACATCATGAAACTGTTAATTCAGCTGTCCTGAGACACGTTTTTGAAGAAATTCTTTGAAACTATGTTTACTGTCACAAAATCCGCTTTTGGCCTCTTCCCAGCCTAAGAACATAAAAAGTCAAAATTAATCTTTAAGCAATAAAGTGATGAAAACAGCAGATATTAACGAAAACATCATGAAACTGTTAAATCAGCTGTTCTGATACACGTTTTTGAAGAAAATCTTTGAAACTATGTTTACTGTCACAAAATCCGCTTTTGGCCTATTCCCAGCCTGAAACTTCTTCTAAGAACATAAAAAGTCAAAATTAATCTTTAAGCATTAAAGTGATGAAAACAGCTGATATTAACGAAAACATCATCAAACTGTTAAATCAGCTTTTCTGAGACACTTTTTTGAAGAATTTCTTTGAAACTATGTTTATTTTCACAAAATCCACTTTTGGCCTATTCCCAGCCTGAAACTTCTTCTAAGAACATAAAAAGTCAAAATTAATCTTTAAGCATTTAAGTGATGAAAACAGCAGATATTAACGAAAACATCATGAAACTGTTAAATCAGTTGTTCTGAGACACGTTTTTGAAGAAAATCTTTGAAATTATGTTTATTTTCACAAAATCCCCTTTTGGCCTATTCCCAGCCTGAAACTTCTTCTAAGAACATAAAAAGTCAAAATGCATCTTTAAGCAGCAAAGTACTGAAAAAAGCAGATATTCATGAAAACATCATGAAACTGTTAATTCAGCTGTCCTGAGACACGTTTTTGAAGAAATTCTTTGAAACTATGTTTACTGTCACAAAATCCGCTTTTGGCCTCTTCCCAGCCTAAGAACATAAAAAGTCAAAATTAATCTTTAAGCAATAAAGTGATGAAAACAGCAGATATTAACGAAAACATCATGAAACTGTTAAATCAGCTGTTCTGATACACGTTTTTGAAGAAAATCTTTGAAACTATGTTTACTGTCACAAAATCCGCTTTTGGCCTATTCCCAGCCTGAAACTTCTTCTAAGAACATAAAAAGTCAAAATTAATCTTTAAGCATTAAAGTGATGAAAACAGCAGATATTAACGAAAACATCATCAAACTGTTAAATCAGCTTTTCTGAGACACTTTTTGAAGAATTTCTTTGAAACTATGTTTATTTTCACAAAATCCACTTTTGGCCTATTCCCAGCCTGAAACTTCTTCTAAGAACATAAAAAGTCAAAATTAATCTTTAAGCATTTAAGTGATGAAAACAGCAGATATTAACGAAAACATCATGAAACTGTTAAATCAGCTCTTCTGAGACACTTTTTTGAAGAATTTCTTTGAAACTATGTTTATTTTTTCAAAATCCACTTTTGTCCTCTTCCCAGCCTGAAACTTCTTTTACGAGGATAAAAGGCTGAGAATGTACCTTAAACTAATAAGTAAGCATTAGATTCTAATAAAAACATCATGAAACTGTTAAATCAGCTGTTCTGATACACTTTTATCAAGAAAATCTTTGAAATTATGTTTATTTTCACAAAATCCACTTTTGGCCTATTCCCAGCCTGAAACTTCTTCTAAGAACATAAAAAGTCAAAATGCATCTTTAAGCAGCAAAGTACTGAAAAAAGCAGATATTCATGAAAACATCATGAAACTGTTAATTCAGCTGTCCTGAGACACGTTTTTGAAGAAATTCTTTGAAACTATGTTTACTGTCACAAAATCCGCTTTTGGCCTCTTCCCAGCCTAAGAACATAAAAAGTCAAAATTAATCTTTAAGCATTAAAGTGATGAAAACAGCAGATATTAACGAAAACATCATGAAACTGTTAAATCAGCTGTTCTGATACACGTTTTTGAAGAAAATCTTTGAAACTATGTTTACTGTCACAAAATCCGCTTTTGGCCTATTCCCAGCCTGAAACTTCTTCTAAGAACATAAAAAGTCAAAATTAATCTTTAAGCATTAAAGTGACGAAAACAGCAGATATTAACGAAACATCATGAAACTGTTAAATCAGCTTTTCTGAGACACGTTTTTGAAGAATTTCTTTGAAACTATGTTTATTTTCACAAAATCCACTTTTGGCCTATTCCCAGCCTGAAACTTCTTCTAAGAACATAAAAAGTCAAAATTAATCTTTAAGCATTTAAGTGATGAAAACAGCAGATATTAACGAAAACATCATGAAACTGTTAAATCAGTTGTTCTGAGACACGTTTTTGAAGAAATCTTTGAAATTATGTTTATTTTCACAAAATCCCCTTTTGGCCTATTCCCAGCCTGAAACTTCTTCTAAGAACATAAAAAGTCAAAATGCATCTTTAAGCAGCAAAGTACTGAAAAAAGCAGATATTCATGAAAACATCATGAAACTGTTAATTCAGCTGTCCTGAGACACGTTTTTGAAGAAATTCTTTGAAACTATGTTTACTGTCACAAAATCCGCTTTTGGCCTCTTCCCAGCCTAAGAACATAAAAAGTCAAAATTAATCTTTAAGCAATAAAGTGATGAAAACAGCAGATATTAACGAAAACATCATGAAACTGTTAAATCAGCTGTTCTGATACACGTTTTTGAAGAAAATCTTTGAAACTATGTTTACTGTCACAAAATCCGCTTTTGGCCTATTCCCAGCCTGAAACTTCTTCTAAGAACATAAAAAGTCAAAATTAATCTTTAAGCATTAAAGTGATGAAAACAGCAGATATTAACGAAAACATCATCAAACTGTTAAATCAGCTTTTCTGAGACACTTTTTTGAAGAATTTCTTTGAAACTATGTTTATTTTCACAAAATCCACTTTTGGCCTATTCCCAGCCTGAAACTTCTTCTAAGAACATAAAAAGTCAAAATTAATCTTTAAGCATTTAAGTGATGAAAACAGCAGATATTAACGAAAACATCATGAAACTGTTAAATCAGCTCTTCTGAGACACTTTTTTGAAGAATTTCTTTGAAACTATGTTTATTTTTTCAAAATCCACTTTTGTCCTCTTCCCAGCCTGAAACTTCTTTTACGAGGATAAAAGGCTGAGAATGTACCTTAAACTAATAAGTAAGCATTAGATTCTAATAAAAACATCATGAAACTGTTAAATCAGCTGTTCTGATACACTTTTATCAAGAAAATCTTTGAAATTATGTTTATTTTCACAAAATCCACTTTTGGCCTATTCCCAGCCTGAAACTTCTTCTAAGAACATAAAAAGTCAAAATGCATCTTTAAGCAGCAAAGTACTGAAAAAAGCAGATATTCATGAAAACATCATGAAACTGTTAATTCAGCTGTCCTGAGACACGTTTTTGAAGAAATTCTTTGAAACTATGTTTACTGTCACAAAATCCGCTTTTGGCCTCTTCCCAGCCTAAGAACATAAAAAGTCAAAATTAATCTTTAAGCATTAAAGTGATGAAAACAGCAGATATTAACGAAAACATCATGAAACTGTTAAATCAGCTGTTCTGATACACGTTTTTGAAGAAAATCTTTGAAACTATGTTTACTGTCACAAAATCCGCTTTTGGCCTATTCCCAGCCTGAAACTTCTTCTAAGAATATAAAAAGTCAAAATTAATCTTTAAGCATTAAAGTGACGAAAACAGCAGATATTAACGAAAACATCATGAAACTGTTAAATCAGCTTTTCTGAGACACGTTTTTGAAGAATTTCTTTGAAACTATGTTTATTTTCACAAAATCCACTTTTGGCCTATTCCCAGCCTGAAACTTCTTCTAAGAACATAAAAAGTCAAAATTAATCTTTAAGCATTTAAGTGATGAAAACAGCAGATATTAACGAAAACATCATGAAACTGTTAAATCAGTTGTTCTGAGACACGTTTTTGAAGAAAATCTTTGAAATTATGTTTATTTTCACAAAATCCCCTTTTGGCCTATTCCCAGCCTGAAACTTCTTCTAAGAACATAAAAAGTCAAAATGCATCTTTAAGCAGCAAAGTACTGAAAAAAGCAGATATTCATGAAAACATCATGAAACAGTTAATTCAGCTGTCCTGAGACACGTTTTTGAAGAAATTCTTTGAAACTATGTTTACTGTCACAAAATCCGCTTTTGGCCTCTTCCCAGCCTAAGAAAATAAAAAGTCGAAATTAATCTTTAAGCATTTAAGTGATGAAAACAGCAGATATTAACGAAAACATCATGAAACTGTTAAATCAGCTCTTCTGAGACACTTTTTTGAAGAATTTCTTTGAAACTATGTTTATTTTTTCAAAATCCACTTTTGTCCTCTTCCCAGCCTGAAACTTCTTTTACGAGGATAAAAGGCTGAGAATGTACCTTAAACTAATAAGTAAGCATTAGATTCTAATAAAAACATCATGAAACTGTTAAATCAGCTGTTCTGATACACTTTTATCAAGAAAATCTTTGAAATTATGTTTATTTTCACAAAATCCACTTTTGGCCTATTCCCAGCCTGAAACTTCTTCTAAGAACATAAAAAGTCAAAATGCATCTTTAAGCAGCAAAGTACTGAAAAAAGCAGATATTCATGAAAACATCATGAAACTGTTAATTCAGCTGTCCTGAGACACGTTTTTGAAGAAATTCTTTGAAACTATGTTTACTGTCACAAAATCCGCTTTTGGCCTCTTCCCAGCCTAAGAACATAAAAAGTCAAAATTAATCTTTAAGCATTAAAGTGATGAAAACAGCAGATATTAACGAAAACATCATCAAACTGTTAAATCAGCTGTTCTGATACACGTTTTTGAAGAAAATCTTTGAAACTATGTTTACTGTCACAAAATCCGCTTTTGGCCTATTCCAGCCTGAAACTTCTTCTAAGAACATAAAAAGTCAAAATTAATCTTTAAGCATTAAAGTGACGAAAACAGCAGATATTAACGAAAACATCATGAAACTGTTAAATCAGCTTTTCTGAGACACGTTTTTGAAGAATTTCTTTGAAACTATGTTTATTTTCACAAAATCCACTTTTGGCCTATTCCCAGCCTGAAACTTCTTCTAAGAACATAAAAAGTCAAAATTAATCTTTAAGCATTTAAGTGATGAAAACAGCAGATATTAACGAAAACATCATGAAACTGTTAAATCAGTTGTTCTGAGACACGTTTTTGAAGAAAATCTTTGAAATTATGTTTATTTTCACAAAATCCCCTTTTGGCCTATTCCCAGCCTGAAACTTCTTCTAAGAACATAAAAAGTCAAAATGCATCTTTAAGCAGCAAAGTACTGAAAAAAGCAGATATTCATGAAAACATCATGAAACTGTTAATTCAGCTGTCCTGAGACACGTTTTTGAAGAAATTCTTTGAAACTATGTTTACTGTCACAAAATCCGCTTTTGGCCTCTTCCCAGCCTAAGAACATAAAAAGTCGAAATTAATCTTTAAGCATTAAAGTGATGAAAACAGCAGATATTAACGAAAACATCATGAAACTGTTAAATCAGCTGTTCTGATACACGTTTTTGAAGAAAATCTTTGAAACTATGTTTACTGTCACAAAATCCGCTTTTGGCCTATTCCCAGCCTGAAACTTCTTCTAAGAACATAAAAAGTCAAAATTAATCTTTAAGCATTAAAGTGATGAAAACAGCAGATATTAACGAAAACATCATGAAACTGTTAAATCAGTTGTTCTGAGACACGTTTTTGAAGAAAATCTTTGAAATTATGTTTATTTTCACAAAATCCCCTTTTGGCCTATTCCCAGCCTGAAACTTCTTCTAAGAACATAAAAAGTCAAAATGCATCTTTAAGCAGCAAAGTACTGAAAAAAGCAGATATTCATGAAAACATCATGAAACTGTTAATTCAGCTGTCCTGAGACACGTTTTTGAAGAAATTCTTTGAAACTATGTTTACTGTCACAAAATCCGCTTTTGGCCTCTTCCCAGCCTAAGAACATAAAAAGTCGAAATTAATCTTTAAGCATTAAAGTGATGAAAACAGCAGATATTAACGAAAACATCATGAAACTGTTAAATCAGCTGTTCTGATACACGTTTTTGAAGAAAATCTTTGAAACTATGTTTACTGTCACAAAATCCGCTTTTGGCCTATTCCCAGCCTGAAACTTCTTCTAAGAACATAAAAAGTCAAAATTAATCTTTAAGCATTAAAGTGATGAAAACAGCAGATATTAACGAAAACATCATGAAACTGTTAAATCAGTTGTTCTGAGACACGTTTTTGAAGAAAATCTTTGAAATTATGTTTATTTTCACAAAATCCTCTTTTGGCCTATTCGCAGCTGAAACTTCTTCTAAGAACATAAAAAGTCAAATGCATCTTTAAGCAGCAAAGTACTGAAAAAAGCAGATATTCATGAAAACATCATGAAACTGTTAATTCAGCTGTCCTGAGACACTTTTTTTTCACAAAATCCTCTTTTGGCCTCTTCCCAGCCTAAGAACATAAAAAGTCAAAATTAATCTTTAAGCATTAAAGTGATGAAAACAGCAGATATTAACGAAAACATCATGAAACTGTTAAATCAGCTGTTCTGATACATGTTTTTGAAGAAAATCTTTGAAACTATGTTTACTGTCACAAAATCCGCTTTTGGCCTATTCCCAGCCTGAAACTTCTTCTAAGAACATAAAAAGTCAAAATTAATCTTTAAGCATTAAAGTGATGAAAACAGCAGATATTAACGAAAACATCATCAAACTGTTAAATCAGCTTTCTGAGACACTTTTTTGAAGAATTTCTTTGAAACTATGTTTATTTTCACAAAATCCACTTTTGGCCTATTCCCAGCCTGAAACTTCTTCTAAGAACATAAAAGTCAAAATTAATCTTTAAGCATTTAAGTGATGAAAACAGCAGATATTAACGAAAACATCATGAAACTGTTAAATCAGCTCTTCTGAGACACTTTTTTTGAAGAATTTCTTTGAAACTATGTTTATTTTTTCAAAATCCACTTTTGTCCTCTTCCCAGCCTGAAACTTCTTTTACGAGGATAAAAGGCTGAGAATGTACCTTAAACTAATAAGTAAGCATTAGATTCTAATAAAAACATCATGAAACTGTTAAATCAGCTGTTCTGATACACTTTTATCAAGAAAATCTTTGAAATTATGTTTATTTTCACAAAATCCACTTTTGGCCTATTCCCAGCCTGAAACTTCTTCTAAGAACATAAAAAGTCAAAATGCATCTTTAAGCAGCAAAGTACTGAAAAAGCAGATATTCATGAAAACATCATGAAACTGTTAATTCAGCTGTCCTGAGACACGTTTTTGAAGAAATTCTTTGAAACTATGTTTACTGTCACAAAATCCGCTTTTGGCCTCTTCCCAGCCTAAGAACATAAAAAGTCAAAATTAATCTTTAATCATTAAAGTGATGAAAACAGCAGATATTAACGAAAACATCATGAAACTGTTTAAATCAGCTGTTCTGATACACGTTTTTGAAGAAAATCTTTGAAACTATGTTTACTGTCACAAAATCCGCTTTTGGCCTATTCCAGCCTGAAACTTCTTCTAAGAACATAAAAAGTCAAAATTAATCTTTAAGCATTAAAGTGACGAAAACAGCAGATATTAACGAAAACATCATGAAACTGTTAAATCAGCTTTTCTGAGACACGTTTTTGAAGAATTTCTTTGAAACTATGTTTATTTTCACAAAATCCACTTTTGGCCTATTCCCAGCCTGAAACTTCTTCTAAGAACATAAAAAGTCAAAATTAATCTTTAAGCATTTAAGTGATGAAAACAGCAGATATTAACGAAAACATCATGAAACTGTTAAATCAGCTGTTCTGATACACGTTTTTGAAGAAAATCTTTGAAACTATGTTTACTGTCACAAAATCCGCTTTTGGCCTATTCCCAGCCTGAAACTTCTTCTAAGAACATAAAAAGTCAAAATTAATCTTTAAGCATTAAAGTGATGAAAACAGCAGATATTAACGAAAACATCATGAAACTGTTAAATCAGTTGTTCTGAGACACGTTTTTGAAGAAAATCTTTGAAATTATGTTTATTTTCACAAAATCCTCTTTTGGCCTATTCGCAGCCTGAAACTTCTTCTAAGAACATAAAAAGTCAAAATGCATCTTTAAGCAGCAAAGTACTGAAAAAAGCAGATATTCATGAAAACATCATGAAACTGTTAATTCAGCTGTCCTGAGACACTTTTTTTTCACAAAATCCTCTTTTGGCCTCTTCCAGCCTAAGAACATAAAAAGTCAAAATTAATCTTTAAGCATTAAAGTGATGAAAACAGCAGATATTAACGAAAACATCATGAAACTGTTAAATCAGCTGTTCTGATACACTTTTATCAAGAAAATCTTTGAAATTATGTTTATTTTCACAAAATCCACTTTTGGCCTATTCCCAGCCTGAAACTTCTTCTAAGAACATAAAAAGTCAAAAATAATCTTTAAGCATTAAAATGATGAAAACAGCAGATATTAACAAAAACATCATGAAACTGTTAAATCAGCTGTTCTGATACACTTTTCTGAAGAAAATCTTTGAAATTATGTTTATTTTCACAAAATCCACTTTTGGCCTATTCCCAGCCTGAAACTTCTTCTAAGAACATAAAAAGTCAAAATGCATCTTAAGCAGCAAAGTACTGAAAAAAGCAGATATTCATGAAAACATCATGAAACTGTTAATTCAGCTGTCCTGAGACACGTTTTTGAAGAAATTCTTTGAAAACTATGTTTACTGTCACAAAATCCGCTTTTGGCCTCTTCCCAGCCTTAAGAACATAAAAAGTCGAAATTAATCTTTAAGCATTAAAGTGATGAAAACAGCAGATATTAACGAAAACATCATGAAACTGTTAAATCAGCTGTTCTGATACACGTTTTTGAAGAAAATCTTTGAAACTATGTTTACTGTCACAAAATCCGCTTTTGGCCTATTCCAGCCTGAAACTTCTTCTAAGAACATAAAAAGTCAAAATTAATCTTTAAGCATTAAAGTGATGAAAACAGCAGATATTAACGAAAACATCATGAAACTGTTAAATCAGTTGTTCTGAGACACGTTTTTGAAGAAAATCTTTGAAATTATGTTTATTTTCACAAAATCCTCTTTTGGCCTATTCGCAGCCTGAAACTTCTTCTAAGAACATAAAAAGTCAAAATGCATCTTTAAGCAGCAAAGTACTGAAAAAAGCAGATATTCATGAAAACATCATGAAACTGTTAATTCAGCTGTCCTGAGACACTTTTTTTTCACAAAATCCTCTTTTGGCCTCTTCCAGCCTAAGAACATAAAAAGTCAAAATTAATCTTTAAGCATTAAAGTGATGAAAACAGCAGATATTAACGAAAACATCATGAAACTGTTAAATCAGCTGTTCTGATACATGTTTTGAAGAAAATCTTTGAAACTATGTTTACTGTCACAAAATCCGCTTTTGGCCTATTCCCAGCCTGAAACTTCTTCTAAGAACATAAAAAGTCAAAATTAATCTTTAAGCATTAAAGTGATGAAAACAGCAGATATTAACGAAAACATCATCAAACTGTTAAATCAGCTTTTCTGAGACACTTTTTTGAAGAATTTCTTTGAAACTATGTTTATTTTCACAAAATCCACTTTTGGCCTATTCCCAGCCTGAAACTTCTTCTAAGAACATAAAAAGTCAAAATTAATCTTTAAGCATTTAAGTGATGAAAACAGCAGATATTAACGAAAACATCATGAAACTGTTAAATCAGCTCTTCTGAGACACTTTTTTGAAGAATTTCTTTGAAACTATGTTTATTTTTTCAAAATCCACTTTTGTCCTCTTCCCAGCCTGAAACTTCTTTTACGAGGATAAAAGGCTGAGAATGTACCTTAAACTAATAAGTAAGCATTAGATTCTAATAAAAACATCATGAAACTGTTAAATCAGCTGTTCTGATACACTTTTATCAAGAAAATCTTTGAAATTATGTTTATTTTCACAAAATCCACTTTTGGCCTATTCCCAGCCTGAAACTTCTTCTAAGAACATAAAAAGTCAAAATGCATCTTTAAGCAGCAAAGTACTGAAAAAAGCAGATATTCATGAAAACATCATGAAACTGTTAATTCAGCTGTCCTGAGACACGTTTTTGAAGAAATTCTTTGAAACTATGTTTACTGTCACAAAATCCGCTTTTGGCCTCTTCCCAGCCTAAGAACATAAAAAGTCAAAATTAATCTTTAATCATTAAAGTGATGAAAACAGCAGATATTAACGAAAACATCATGAAACTGTTAAATCAGCTGTTCTGATACACGTTTTGAAGAAAATCTTTGAAACTATGTTTACTGTCACAAAATCCGCTTTTGGCCTATTCCCAGCCTGAAACTTCTTCTAAGAACATAAAAAGTCAAAATTAATCTTTAAGCATTAAAGTGACGAAAACAGCAGATATTAACGAAAACATCATGAAACTGTTAAATCAGCTTTTCTGAGACACGTTTTTGAAGAATTTCTTTGAAACTATGTTTATTTTCACAAAATCCACTTTTGGCCTATTCCCAGCCTGAAACTTCTTCTAAGAACATAAAAAGTCAAAATTAATCTTTAAGCATTTAAGTGATGAAAACAGCAGATATTAACGAAAACATCATGAAACTGTTAAATCAGTTGTTCTGAGACACGTTTTTGAAGAAAATCTTTGAAATTATGTTTATTTTCACAAAATCCCCTTTTGGCCTATTCCCAGCCTGAAACTTCTTCTAAGAACATAAAAAGTCAAAATGCATCTTTAAGCAGCAAAGTACTGAAAAAAGCAGATATTCATGAAAACATCATGAAACTGTTAATTCAGCTGTCCTGAGACACGTTTTTGGAGAAATTCTTTGAAACTATGTTTACTGTCACAAAATCCGCTTTTGGCCTCTTCCCAGCCTAAGAACATAAAAGTCGAAATTAATTTTTAGCATTAAAGTGATGAAAACAGCAGATATTAACGAAAACATCATGAAACTGTTAAATCAGCTGTTCTGATACACGTTTTTGAAGAAATCTTTGAAACTATGTTTACTGTCACAAAATCCGCTTTTGGCCTATTCCCAGCCTGAAACTTCTTCTAAGAACATAAAAAGTCAAAATTAATCTTTAAGCATTAAAGTGATGAAAACAGCAGATATTAACGAAAACATCATGAAACTGTTAAATCAGTTGTTCTGAGACACGTTTTTTGAAGAAAATCTTTGAAATTATGTTTATTTTCACAAATCCTCTTTTGGCCTATTCGCAGCCTGAAACTTCTTCTAAGAACATAAAAAGTCAAAATGCATCTTTAAGCAGCAAAGTACTGAAAAAAGCAGATATTCATGAAAACATCATGAAACTGTTAATTCAGCTGTCCTGAGACACTTTTTTTTCACAAAATCCTCTTTTGGCCTCTTCCCAGCCTAAGAACATAAAAAGTCAAAATTAATCTTTAAGCATTAAAGTGATGAAAACAGCAGATATTAACGAAAACATCATGAAACTGTTAAATCAGCTGTTCTGATACACTTTTATCAAGAAAATCTTTGAAATTATGTTTATTTTCACAAAATCCACTTTTGGCCTATTCCCAGCCTGAAACTTCTTCTAAGAACATAAAAAGTCAAAAATAATCTTTAAGCATTAAAATGATGAAAACAGCAGATATTAACAAAAACATCATGAAACTGTTAAATCAGCTGTTCTGATACACTTTTCTGAAGAAAATCTTTGAAATTATGTTTATTTTCACAAAATCCACTTTTGGCCTATTCCCAGCCTGAAACTTCTTCTAAGAACAAAAGTCAAAATGCATCTTTAAGCAGCAAAGTACTGAAAAAAGCAGATATTCATGAAAACATCATGAAACTGTTAATTCAGCTGTCCTGAGACACGTTTTTGAAGAAATTCTTTGAAACTATGTTTACTGTCACAAAATCCGCTTTTGGCCTCTTCCCAGCCTAAGAACATAAAAAGTCAAAATTAATCTTTAAGCAATAAGTGATGAAAACAGCAGATATTAACGAAAACATCATGAAACTGTTAAATCAGCTGTTCTGATACACGTTTTTGAAGAAAATCTTTGAAACTATGTTTACTGTCACAAAATCCGCTTTTGGCCTATTCCCAGCGTGAAACTTCTTCTAAGAACATAAAAAGTCAAAATTAATCTTGAAGCATTAAAGTGATGAAAACAGCAGATATTAACGAAAACATCATCAAACTGTTAAATCAGCTTTTCTGAGACACTTTTTTGAAGAATTTCTTTGAAACTATGTTTATTTTCACAAAATCCACTTTTGGGCCTATTCCCAGCCTGAAACTTCTTCTAAGAACATAAAAAGTCAAAATTAATCTTTAAGCATTAAGTGATGAAAACAGCAGATATTAACGAAAACATCATGAAACTGTTAAATCAGTTGTTCTGAGACACGTTTTTGAAGAAAATCTTTGAAATTATGTTTATTTTCACAAAATCCCCTTTTGGCCTATTCCCAGCCTGAAACTTCTTCTAAGAACATAAAAAGTCAAAATGCATCTTTAAGCAGCAAAGTACTGAAAAAAGCAGATATTCATGAAAACATCATGAAACTGTTAATTCAGCTGTCCTGAGACACGTTTTTGAAGAAATTCTTTGAAACTATGTTTACTGTCACAAAATCCGCTTTTGGCCTCTTCCCAGCCTAAGAACATAAAAAGTGAAAATTAATCTTTAAGCAATAAAGTGATGAAAACAGCAGATATTAACGAAAACATCATGAAACTGTTAAATCAGCTGTTCTGATACACGTTTTTGAAGAAAATCTTTGAAACTATGTTTACTGTCACAAAATCCGCTTTTGGCCTATTCCCAGCCTAAGAACATAAAAAGTCAAAATTAATCTTTAAGCATTAAAGTGATGAAAACAGCAGATATTAACGAAAACATCATCAAACTGTTAAATCAGCTGTTCTGAAACACGTTTTTGAAGAAAATCTTTGAAACTATGTTTACTGTCACAAAATCCGCTTTTGGCCTATTCCCAGCCTGAAACTTCTTCTAAGAACATAAAAAGTCAAAATTAATCTTTACGCATTAAAGTAATGAAAACAGCAGATATTAACGAAAACATCATGAAACTGTTAAATCAGCTGTTCTGATACACGTTTTTGAAGAAAATCTTTGAAATTATGTTTATTTTCACAAAATCCCCTTTTGGCCTCTTCCCAGCCTGAAACTTCTTCTAAGAACATAAAAAGTCAAAATGCATCTTTAAGCAGCAAAGTACTGAAAAAAGCAGATATTCATGAAAACATCATGAAACTGTTAAATCAGTTGTTCTGATACACGTTTTTGAAGAAAATCTTTGAAACTATGTTTACTGTCACAAAATCCGCTTTTGGCCTATTCCCAGCCTGAAACTTCTTCTAAGAACATAAAAAGTCAAAATTAATCTTTAAGCATTAAAGTGATGAAAACAGCAGATATTAACGAAAACATCATCAAACTGTTAAATCAGCTGTTCTGAGACACGTTTTTGAAGAATTTCTTTGAAACTATGTTTATTTTCACAAAATCCACTTTTGGCCTATTCCCAGCCTGAAACTTCTTCTAAGAACATAAAAAGTCAAATTAATCTTTACGCATTAAAGTGATGAAAACAGCAGATATTAACGAAAACATCATGAAACTGTTAAATCAGCTGTTCTGAGACACTTTTTTGAAGAATTTCTTTGAAACTATGTTTATTTCACAAAATCCACTTTTGGCCTATTCCCAGCCTGAAACTTCTTCTAAGAACATAAAAAGTCAAAATTAATCTTTAAGCATTTAAGTGATGAAAACAGCAGATATTCATGAAAAACATCATGAAACTGTTAATTCAGCTGTCCTGAGACACTTTTTTTCACAAAATCCTCTTTTGGCCTCTTCCCAGCCTAAGAACATAAAAAGTCAAAATTAATCTTTAAGCATTAAAGTGATGAAAACAGCAGATATTAACGAAAACATCATGAAACTGTTAAATCAGTTGTTCTGATACACTTTTTTGAAGAAAATCTTTGAAATTATGTTTATTTTCACAAAATCCACTTTTGACCTTATTCCCTGCTTGAAACTTCTTCTGAGAACATAAAAAGTCAAAATTAATCTTTAAGCATTAAAGTGATGAAAACAGCAGATATTCATGAAAACGTCATGAAACTGTTAAATCAGCTCTTCTGAGACACTTTTTTGAAGAAATTCTTTGAAACTATGTTTATTTTTTCAAAATCCACTTTTGTCCTCTTCCCAGCCTGAAACTTCTTTTACGAGGATAAAAGGCTGAGAATGTACCTTAAACTAATAAGTAAGCATTAGATTCTAATAAAAACATCATGAAACTGTTAAATCAGCTGTTCTGATACACTTTTATCAAGAAAATCTTTGAAATTATGTTTATTTTCACAAAAATCCACTTTTGGCCTATTCCCAGCCTGAAACTTCTTCTAAGAACATAAAAAGTCAAAAATAATCTTTAAGCATTAAAATGATGAAAACAGCAGATATTAACAAAAACATCATGAAACTGTTAAATCAGCTGTTCTGATACACTTTTCTGAAGAAAATCTTTGAAATTATGTTTATTTTCACAAAATCCACTTTTGGGCCTATTCCCAGCCTGAAACTTCTTCTAAGAACATAAAAAGTCAAAATGCATCTTTAAGCAGCAAAGTACTGAAAAAAGCAGATATTCATGAAAACATCATGAAACTGTTAATTCAGCTGTCCTGAGACACATTTTTGAAGAAATTCTTTGAAACTATGCTTACTGTCACAAAATCCGCTTTTGGCCTCTTCCCAGCCTAAGAACATAAAAAGTCAAAATTAATATTTAAGCATTAAAGTGATGAAAACAGCAGATATTAACGAAAACATCATGAAACTGTTAAATCAGCTGTTCTGATACACGTTTTTGAAGAAAATCTTTGAAACTATGTTTACTGTCACAAAATCCGCTTTTGGCCTATTCCCAGCCTGAAACTTCTTCTAAGAACATAAAAAGTCAAAATTAATCTTTAAGCATTAAAGTGATGAAAACAGCAGATATTAACGAAAACATCATCAAACTGTTAAATCAGCTGTTCTGAGACACGTTTTTGAAGAATTTCTTTGAAACTATGTTTATTTTCACAAAATCCACTTTTGGCCTATTCCCAGCCTGAAACTTCTTCTAAGAACATAAAAAGTCAAAATTAATCTTTAAGCATTAAAGTGATGAAAACAGCAGATATTCATGAAAACATCATGAAACTGTTAATTCAGCTGTCCTGAGACACTTTTTTTCACAAAATCCTCTTTTGGCCTCTTCCCAGCCTAAGAACATAAAAAGTCAAAATTAATCTTTAAGCATTAAAGTGATGAAAACAGCAGATATTAACGAAAACATCATGAAACTGTTAAATCAGTTGTTCTGATACACTTTTTTGAAGAAAATCTTTGAAATTATGTTTATTTTCACAAAATCCACTTTTGACCTTATTCCTGCTTGAAACTTCTTCTAAGAACATAAAAAGTCAAAATTAATCTTTAAGCATTAAAGTGATGAAAACAGCAGATATTCATGAAAACGTCATGAAACTGTTAAATCAGCTCTTCTGAGACACTTTTTTGAAGAATTTCTTTGAAACTATGTTTATTTTTTCAAAATCCCCTTTTGTCCTCTTCCCAGCCTGAAACTTCTTTTACGAGGATAAAAGGCTGAGAATGTACCTTAAACTAATAAGTAAGCATTAGATTCTAATAAAAACATCATGAAACTGTTAAATCAGCTGTTCTGATACACTTTTATCAAGAAAATCTTTGAATTATGTTTATTTTCACAAAATCCACTTTTGGCCTATTCCCAGCCTGAAACTTCTTCTAAGAACATAAAAAGTCAAAATGCATCTTTAAGCATTAAAATGATGAAAACAGCAGATATTAACAAAAACATCATGAAACTGTTAAATCAGCTGTTCTGATACACTTTTCTGAAGAAAATCTTTGAAATTATGTTTATTTTCACAAAATCCACTTTTGGCCTATTCCCAGCCTGAAACTTCTTCTAAGAACATAAAAAGTCAAAATGCATCTTTAAGCAGCAAAGTACTGAAAAAAGCAGATATTCATGAAAACATCATGAAACTGTTAATTCAGCTGTCCTGAGACACGTTTTTGAAGAAATTCTTTGAAACTATGTTTACTGTCACAAAATCCGCTTTTGGCCTCTTCCCAGCCTAAGAACATAAAAAGTCAAAATTAATCTTTAAGCATTAAAGTGATGAAAACAGCAGATATTAACGAAAACATCATGAAACTGTTAAATCAGCTGTTCTGATACACGTTTTTGAAGAAAATCTTTGAAACTATGTTTACTGTCACAAAATCCGCTTTTGACCTATTCCCAGCCTGAAACTTCTTCTAAGAACATAAAAAGTCAAAATTAATCTTTAAGCATTAAAGTGATGAAAACAGCAGATATTAACGAAAACATCATCAAACTGTTAAATCAGCTTTTCTGAGACACGTTTTTGAAGAATTTCTTTGAAACTATGTTTATTTTCACAAAATCCACTTTTGGCCTATTCCCAGCCTGAAACTTCTTCTAAGAACATAAAAAGTCAAAATTAATCTTTAAGCATTTAAGAGATGAAAACAGCAGATATTAACTAAAACATCATGAAACTGTTAAATCAGTTGTTCTGAGACACGTTTTTGAAGAAAATCTTTGAAATTATGTTTATTTTCACAAAATCCCCTTTTGGCCTATTCCCAGCCTGAAACTTCTTCTAAGAACATAAAAAGTCAAAATGCATCTTTAAGCAGCAAAGTACTGAAAAAAGCAGATATTCATGAAAACATCATGAAACTGTTAATTCAGCTGTCCTGAGACACGTTTTTGAAGAAATTCTTTGAAACTATGTTTACTGTCACAAAATCCGCTTTTGGCCTATTCCCAGCGTGAAACTTCTTCTAAGAACATAAAAAGTCAAAATTAATCTTTACGCATTAAAGTGATGAAAACTGCAGATATTAACGAAAACATCATGAAACTGTTAAATCAGCTGTTCTGAGACACTTTTTTGAAGAATTTCTTTGAAACTATGTTTATTTTCACAAAATCCACTTTTGGCCTATTCCCAGCCTGAAACTTCTTCTAAGAACATAAAAAGTCAAAATTAATCTTTAAGCATTTAAGTGATGAAAACAGCAGATATTCATGAAAACATCATGAAACTGTTAAATCAGCTCTTCTGAGACACTTTTTTGAAGAAAATCTTTGAAATTATGTTTATTTTCACAAAATCCCCTTTTGGCCTCTTCCCAGCCTGAAACTTCTTCTAAGAACATAAAAAGTCAAAATGCATCTTTAAGCAGCAAAGTACTGAAAACAGCAGATATTCATTAAAACATCATGAAACTGTTAATTCAGCTGTCCTGAGACACTTTTTTTCACAAAATCCTCTTTTGGCCTCTTCCCAGCCTAAGAACATAAAAAGTCAAAATTAATCTTTAAGCATTAAAGTGATGAAAACAGCAGATATTAACGAAAACATCATGAAACTGTTAAATCAGTTGTTCTGATACACTTTTTTGAAGAAAATCTTTGAAATTATGTTTATTTTCACAAAATCCACTTTTGACCTTATTCCCTGCTTGAAACTTCTTCTAAGAACATAAAAAGTCAAAATTAATCTTTAAGCATTAAAGTGATGAAAACAGCAGATATTCATGAAAACGTCATGAAACTGTTAAATCAGCTCTTCTGAGACACTTTTTTGAAGAATTTCTTTGAAACTATGTTTATTTTTTCAAAATCCACTTTTGTCCTCTTCCCAGCCTGAAACTTCTTTTACGAGGATAAAAGGCTGAGAATGTACCTTAAACTAATAAGTAAGCATTAGATTCTAATAAAAACATCATGAAACTGTTAAATCAGCTGTTCTGATACACTTTTATCAAGAAAATCTTTGAAATTATGTTTATTTTCACAAAATCCACTTTTGGCCTATTCCCAGCCTGAAACTTCTTCTAAGAACATAAAAAGTCAAAATGCATCTTTAAGCAGCAAAGTACTGAAAAAAGCAGATATTCATGAAAACATCATGAAACTGTTAATTCAGCTGTCCTGAGACACGTTTTTGAAGAAATTCTTTGAAACTATGTTTACTGTCACAAAATCCGCTTTTGGCCTCTTCCCAGCCTAAGAACATAAAAAGTCAAAATTAATCTTTAAGCATTAAAGTGATGAAAACAGCAGATATTAACGAAAACATCATGAAACTGTTAAATCAGCTGTTCTGATACACGTTTTTGAAGAAAATCTTTCAAACTATGTTTACTGTCACAAAATCCGCTTTTGGCCTATTCCCAGCCTGAAACTTCTTCTAAGAACATAAAAAGTCAAAATTAATCTTTAAGCATTAAAGTGATGAAAACAGCAGATATTAACGAAAACATCATCAAACTGTTAAATCAGCTTTTCTGAGACACGTTTTTGAAGAATTTCTTTGAAACTATGTTTATTTTCACAAAATCCACTTTTGGCCTATTCCCAGCCTGAAACTTCTTCTAAGAACATAAAAAGTCAAAATTAATCTTTAAGCATTTAAGAGATGAAAACAGCAGATATTAACGAAAACATCATGAAACTGTTAAATCAGTTGTTCTGAGACACGTTTTTGAAGAAAATCTTTGAAATTATGTTTATTTTCACAAAATCCCCTTTTGGCCTATTCCCAGCCTGAAACTTCTTCTAAGAACATAAAAAGTCAAAATGCATCTTTAAGCAGCAAAGTACTGAAAAAAGCAGATATTCATGAAAACATCATGAAACTGTTAATTCAGCTGTCCTGAGACACGTTTTTGAAGAAATTCTTTGAAACTATGTTTACTGTCACAAAATCCGCTTTTGGCCTCTTCCCAGCCTAAGAACATAAAAAGTCAAAATTAATCTTTAAGCATTAAAGTGATGAAAACAGCAGATATTAACGAAAACATCATGAAACTGTTAAATCAGCTGTTCTGATACACGTTTTTGAAGAAAATCTTTGAAACTATGTTTACTGTCACAAAATCCGCTTTTGGCCTATTCCCAGCCTGAAACTTCTTCTAAGAACATAAAAAGTCAAAATTAATCTTTACGCATTAAAGTGATGAAAACAGCAGATATTAACGAAAACATCATGAAACTGTTAAATCAGCTGTTCTGAGACACTTTTTTGAAGAATTTCTTTGAAACTATGTTTATTTTCACAAAATCCACTTTTGGACTATTCCCAGCCTGAAACTTCTTCTAAGAACATAAAAAGTCAAAATTAATCTTTAAGCATTTAAGTGATGAAAACAGCAGATATTCATGAAAACATCATGAAACTGTTAAATCAGCTCTTCTGAGACACTTTTTTGAAGAAAATCTTTGAAATTATGTTTATTTTCACAAAATCCCCTTTTGGCCTCTTCCCAGCCTGAAACTTCTTCTAAGAACATAAAAAGTCAAAATGCATCTTTAAGCAGCAAAGTACTGAAAAAAGCAGATATTCATTAAAACATCATGAAACTGTTAATTCAGCTGTCCTGAGACACTTTTTTTCACAAAATCCTCTTTTGGCCTCTTCCCAGCCTAAGAACATAAAAAGTCAAAATTAATCTTTAAGCATTAAAGTGATGAAAACAGCAGATATTAACGAAAACATCATCAAACTGTTAAATCAGCTTTTCTGAGACACGTTTTTGAAGAATTTCTTTGAAATTATGTTTATTTTCACAAAATCCACTTTTGGCCTATTCCCAGCCTGAAACTTCTTCTAAGAACATAAAAAGTCAAAATTTATCTTTAAGCATTTAAGAGATGAAAACAGCAGATATTAACGAAAACATCATGAAACTGTTAAATCAGTTGTTCTGAGACACGTTTTTGAAGAAAATCTTTGAAATTATGTTTATTTTCACAAAATCCCCTTTTGGCCTATTCCCAGCCTGAAACTTCTTCTAAGAACATAAAAAGTCAAAATGCATCTTTAAGCAGCAAAGTACTGAAAAAAGCAGATATTCATGAAAACATCATGAAACTGTTAATTCAGCTGTCCTGAGACACGTTTTTGAAGAAATTCTTTGAAACTATGTTTACTGTCACAAAATCCGCTTTTGGCCTCTTCCCAGCCTAAGAACATAAAAAGTCAAAATTAATCTTTAAGCATTAAAGTGATGAAAACAGCAGATATTAACGAAAACATCATGAAACTGTTAAATCAGCTGTTCTGAAACAAGTTTTTGAAGAAAATCTTTGAAACTATGTTTACTGTCACAAAATCCGCTTTTGGCCTATTCCCAGCCTGAAACTTCTTCTAAGAACATAAAAAGTCAAAATTAATCTTTACACATTAAAGTGATGAAAACAGCAGATATTAACGAAAACATCATGAAACTGTTAAATCAGCTGTTCTGAGACACTTTTTTGAAGAATTTCTTTGAAACTATGTTTATTTTCACAAAATCCACTTTTGGCCTATTCCCAGCCTGAAACTTCTTCTAAGAACATAAAAAGTCAAAATTAATCTTTAAGCATTTAAGTGATGAAAACAGCAGATATTCATGAAAACATCATGAAACTGTTAAATCAGCTCTTCTGAGACACTTTTTTGAAGAAAATCTTTGAAATTATGTTTATTTTCACAAAATCCCCTTTTGGCCTCTTCCCAGCCTGAAACTTCTTCTAAGAACATAAAAAGTCAAAATGCATCTTTAAGCAGCAAAGTACTGAAAAAGCAGATATTCATTAAAACATCATGAAACTGTTAATTCAGCTGTCCTGAGACACTTTTTTTCACAAAATCCTCTTTTGGCCTCTTCCCAGCCTAAGAACATAAAAAGTCAAAATTAATCTTTAAGCATTAAAGTGATGAAAACAGCAGATATTAACGAAAACATCATGAAACTGTTAAATCAGCTCTTCTGAGACACTTTTTTGAAGAATTTCTTTGAAACTATGTTTATTTTTTCAAAATCCCCTTTTGTCCTCTTCCCAGCCTGAAACTTCTTTTACGAGGATAAAAGGCTGAGAATGTACCTTAAACTAATAAGTAAGCATTAGATTCTAATAAAAACATCATGAAACTGTTAAATCAGCTGTTCTGATACACTTTTATCAAGAAAATCTTTGAAATTATGTTTATTTTCACAAAATCCACTTTTGGCCTATTCCCAGCCTGAAACTTCTTCTAAGAACATAAAAAGTCAAAAATAATCTTTAAGCATTAAAATGATGAAAACAGCAGATATTAACAAAAACATCATGAAACTGTTAAATCAGCTGTTCTGATACACTTTTCTGAAGAAAATCTTTGAAATTATGTTTATTTTCACAAAATCCTCTTTTGGCCTATTCCCAGCCTGAAACTTCTTCTAAGAACATAAAAAGTCAAAATGCATCTTTAAGCAGCAAAGTACTGAAAAAAGCAGATATTCATGAAAACATCATGAAACTGTTAATTCAGCTGTCCTGAGACACGTTTTTGAAGAAATTCTTTGAAACTATGTTTACTGTCACAAAATCCGCTTTTGGCCTCTTCCCAGCCTAAGAACATAAAAAGTCAAAATTAATCTTTAAGCATTAAAGTGATGAAAACAGCAGATATTAACGAAAACATCATCAAACTGTTAAATCAGCTATTCTGAGACACGTTTTTGAAGAATTTCTTTGAAACTATGTTTATTTTCACAAAATCCACTTTTGGCCTATTCCCAGCCTGAAACTTCTTCTAAGAACATAAAAAGTCAAAATTAATCTTTAAGCATTAAAGTGATGAAAACAGCAGATATTAACGAAAACATCATGAAACTGTTAAATCAGTTGTTCTGAGACACGTTTTTGAAGAAAATCTTTGAAATTATGTTTATTTTCACAAAATCCACTTTTGGCCTATTCCCAGCCTGAAACTTCTTCTAAGAACATAAAAAGTCAAAATGCATCTTTAAGCAGCAAAGTACTGAAAAGAGCAGATATTCATGAAAACATCATGAAACTGTTAATTCAGCTGTCCTGAGACACGTTTTTGAAGAAATTCTTTGAAACTATGTTTACTGTCACAAAATCCGCTTTTGGCCTCTTCCCAGCCTAAGAACATAAAAAGTCAAAATTAATCTTTAAGCATTAAAGTGATGAAAACAGCAGATATTAACGAAAACATCATGAAACTGTTAAATCAGCTGTTCTGAGACACTTTTTTGAAGAATTTCTTTGAAACTATGTTTATTTTCACAAAATCCACTTTTGGCCTATTCCCAGCCTGAAACTTCTTCTAAGAACATAAAAAGTCAAAATTAATCTTTAAGCATTTAAGTGATGAAAACAGCAGATATTCATGAAAACATCATGAAACTGTTAAATCAGCTCTTCTGAGACACTTTTTTGAAGAAAATCTTTGAAATTATGTTTATTTTCACAAAATCCCCTTTTGGCCTCTTCCCAGCCTGAAACTTCTTCTAAGAACATAAAAAGTCAAAATGCATCTTTAAGCAGCAAAGTACTGAAAAAAGCAGATATTCATTAAAACATCATGAAACTGTTAATTCAGCTGTCCTGAGACACTTTTTTTCACAAAATCCTCTTTTGGCCTCTTCCCAGCCTAAGAACATAAAATGTCAAAATTAATCTTTAAGCATTAAAGTGATGAAAACAGCAGATATTAACGAAAACATCATGAAACTGTTAAATCAGTTGTTCTGATACACTTTTTTGAAGAAAATCTTTGAAATTATGTTTATTTTCACAAAATCCACTTTTGACCTTATTCCCTGCTTGAAACTTCTTCTAAGAACATAAAAAGTCAAAATTAATCTTTAATCATTAAAGTGATGAAAACAGCAGATATTCATGAAAACGTCATGAAACTGTTAAATCAGCTCTTCTGAGACACTTTTTTGAAGAATTTCTTTGAAACTATGTTTATTTTTTCAAAATCCACTTTTGTCCTCTTCCCAGCCTGAAACTTCTTTTACGAGGATAAAAGGCTGAGAATGTACCTTAAACTAATAAGTAAGCATTAGATTCTAATAAAAACATCATGAAACTGTTAAATCAGCTGTTCTGATACACTTTTATCAAGAAAATCTTTGAAATTATGTTTATTTTCACAAAATCCACTTTTGGCCTATTCCCAGCCTGAAACTTCTTCTAAGAACATAAAAAGTCAAAATGCATCTTTAAGCAGCAAAGTACTGAAAAAAGCAGATATTCATGAAAACATCATGAAACTGTTAATTCAGCTGTCCTGAGACACGTTTTTGAAGAAATTCTTTGAAACTATGTTTACTGTCACAAAATCCGCTTTTGGCCTCTTCCCAGCCTAAGAACATAAAAAGTCAAAATTAATCTTTAAGCATTAAAGTGATGAAAACAGCAGATATTAACGAAAACATCATGAAACTGTTAAATCAGCTGTTCTGATACACGTTTTTGAAGAAAATCTTTGAAACTTTGTTTACTGTCACAAAATCCGCTTTTGACCTATTCCCAGCCTGAAACTTCTTCTAAGAACATAAAAAGTCAAAATTAATCTTTAAGCATTAAAGTGATGAAAACAGCAGATATTAACGAAAACATCATCAAACTGTTAAATCAGCTTTTCTGAGACACGTTTTTGAAGAATTTCTTTGAAACTATGTTTATTTTCACAAAATCCACTTTTGGCCTATTCCCAGCCTGAAACTTCTTCTAAGAACATAAAAAGTCAAAATTAATCTTTAAGCATTTAAGAGATGAAAACAGCAGATATTAACTAAAACATCATGAAACTGTTAAATCAGTTGTTCTGAGACACGTTTTTGAAGAAAATCTTTGAAATTATGTTTACTGTCACAAAATCCGCTTTTGGCCTATTCCCAGCGTGAAACTTCTTCTAAGAACATAAAAAGTCAAAATTAATCTTTACGCATTAAAGTGATGAAAACAGCAGATATTAACGAAAACATCATGAAACTGTTAAATCAGCTGTTCTGAGACACTTTTTTGAAGAATTTCTTTGAAACTATGTTTATTTTCACAAAATCCACTTTTGGCCTATTCCCAGCCTGAAACTTCTTCTAAGAACATAAAAAGTCAAAATTAATCTTTAAGCATTTAAGTGATGAAAACAGCAGATATTCATGAAAACATCATGAAACTGTTAAATCAGCTCTTCTGAGACACTTTTTTGAAGAAAATCTTTGAAATTATGTTTATTTTCACAAAATCCCCTTTTGGCCTCTTCCCAGCCTGAAACTTCTTCTAAGAACATAAAAAGTCAAAATGCATCTTTAAGCAGCAAAGTACTGAAAACAGCAGATATTCATTAAAACATCATGAAACTGTTAATTCAGCTGTCCTGAGACACTTTTTTTCACAAAATCCTCTTTTGGCCTCTTCCCAGCCTAAGAACATAAAAAGTCAAAATTAATCTTTAAGCATTAAAGTGATGAAAACAGCAGATATTAACGAAAACATCATGAAACTGTTAAATCAGTTGTTCTGATACACTTTTTTGAAGAAAATCTTTGAAATTATGTTTATTTTCACAAAATCCACTTTTGACCTTATTCCCTGCTTGAAACTTCTTCTAAGAACATAAAAAGTCAAAATTAATCTTTAAGCATTAAAGTGATGAAAACAGCAGATATTCATGAAAACGTCATGAAACTGTTAAATCAGCTCTTCTGAGACACTTTTTTGAAGAATTTCTTTGAAACTATGTTTATTTTTTCAAAATCCACTTTTGTCCTCTTCCCAGCCTGAAACTTCTTTTACGAGGATAAAAGGCTGAGAATGTACCTTAAACTAATAAGTAAGCATTAGATTCTAATAAAAACATCATGAAACTGTTAAATCAGCTGTTCTGATACACTTTTATCAAGAAAATCTTTGAAATTATGTTTATTTTCACAAAATCCACTTTTGGCCTATTCCCAGCCTGAAACTTCTTCTAAGAACATAAAAAGTCAAAATGCATCTTTAAGCAGCAAAGTACTGAAAAAAGCAGATATTCATGAAAACATCATGAAACTGTTAATTCAGCTGTCCTGAGACACGTTTTTGAAGAAATTCTTTGAAACTATGTTTACTGTCACAAAATCCGCTTTTGGCCTCTTCCCAGCCTAAGAACATAAAAAGTCAAAATTAATCTTTAAGCATTAAAGTGATGAAAACAGCAGATATTAACGAAAACATCATGAAACTGTTAAATCAGCTGTTCTGATACACGTTTTTGAAGAAAATCTTTCAAACTATGTTTACTGTCACAAAATCCGCTTTTGGCCTATTCCCAGCCTGAAACTTCTTCTAAGAACATAAAAAGTCAAAATTAATCTTTAAGCATTAAAGTGATGAAAACAGCAGATATTAACGAAAACATCATCAAACTGTTAAATCAGCTTTTCTGAGACACGTTTTTGAAGAATTTCTTTGAAACTATGTTTATTTTCACAAAATCCACTTTTGGCCTATTCCCAGCCTGAAACTTCTTCTAAGAACATAAAAAGTCAAAATTAATCTTTAAGCATTTAAGAGATGAAAACAGCAGATATTAACGAAAACATCATGAAACTGTTAAATCAGTTGTTCTGAGACACGTTTTTGAAGAAAATCTTTGAAATTATGTTTATTTTCACAAAATCCCCTTTTGGCCTATTCCCAGCCTGAAACTTCTTCTAAGAACATAAAAAGTCAAAATGCATCTTTAAGCAGCAAAGTACTGAAAAAAGCAGATATTCATGAAAACATCATGAAACTGTTAATTCAGCTGTCCTGAGACACGTTTTTGAAGAAATTCTTTGAAACTATGTTTACTGTCACAAAATCCGCTTTTGGCCTCTTCCCAGCCTAAGAACATAAAAAGTCAAAATTAATCTTTAAGCATTAAAGTGATGAAAACAGCAGATATTAACGAAAACATCATGAAACTGTTAAATCAGCTGTTCTGATACACGTTTTTGAAGAAAATCTTTGAAACTATGTTTACTGTCACAAAATCCGCTTTTGGCCTATTCCCAGCCTGAAACTTCTTCTAAGAACATAAAAAGTCAAAATTAATCTTTACGCATTAAAGTGATGAAAACAGCAGATATTAACGAAAACATCATGAAACTGTTAAATCAGCTGTTCTGAGACACTTTTTTGAAGAATTTCTTTGAAACTATGTTTATTTTCACAAAATCCACTTTTGGCCTATTCCCAGCCTGAAACTTCTTCTAAGAACATAAAAAGTCAAAATTAATCTTTAAGCATTTAAGTGATGAAAACAGCAGATATTCATGAAAACATCATGAAACTTTTAAATCAGCTCTTCTGAGACACTTTTTTGAAGAAAATCTTTGAAATTATGTTTATTTTCACAAAATCCCCTTTTGGCCTCTTCCCAGCCTGAAACTTCTTCTAAGAACATAAAAAGTCAAAATGCATCTTTAATCAGCAAAGTACTGAAAAAAGCAGATATTCATTAAAACATCATGAAACTGTTAATTCAGCTGTCCTGAGACACTTTTTTTCACAAAATCCTCTTTTGGCCTCTTCCCAGCCTAAGAACATAAAAAGTCAAAATTAATCTTTAAGCATTAAAGTGATGAAAACAGCAGATATTAACGAAAACATCATCAAACTGTTAAATCAGCTTTTCTGAGACACGTTTTTGAAGAATTTCTTTGAAACTATGTTTATTTTCACAAAATCCACTTTTGGCCTATTCCCAGCCTGAAACTTCTTTTACGAGGATAAAAGGCTGAGAATGTACCTTAAACTAATAAGTAAGCATTAGATTCTAATAAAAACATCATGAAACTGTTAAATCAGCTGTTCTGATACACTTTTATCAAGAAAATCTTTGAAATTATGTTTATTTTCACAAAATCCACTTTTGGCCTATTCCCAGCCTGAAACTTCTTCTAAGAACATAAAAAGTCAAAATGCATCTTTAAGCAGCAAAGTACTGAAAAAAGCAGATATTCATGAAAACATCATGAAACTGTTAATTCAGCTGTCCTGAGACACGTTTTTGAAGAAATTCTTTGAAACTATGTTTACTGTCACAAAATCCGCTTTTGGCCTCTTCCCAGCCTAAGAACATAAAAAGTCAAAATTAATCTTTAAGCATTAAAGTGATGAAAACAGCAGATATTAACGAAAACATCATGAAACTGTTAAATCAGCTGTTCTGATACACGTTTTTGAAGAAAATCTTTGAAACTTTGTTTACTGTCACAAAATCCGCTTTTGACCTATTCCCAGCCTGAAACTTCTTCTAAGAACATAAAAAGTCAAAATTAATCTTTAAGCATTAAAGTGATGAAAACAGCAGATATTAACGAAAACATCATCAAACTGTTAAATCAGCTTTTCTGAGACACGTTTTTGAAGAATTTCTTTGAAACTATGTTTATTTTCACAAAATCCACTTTTGGCCTATTCCCAGCCTGAAACTTCTTCTAAGAACATAAAAAGTCAAAATTAATCTTTAAGCATTTAAGAGATGAAAACAGCAGATATTAACTAAAACATCATGAAACTGTTAAATCAGTTGTTCTGAGACACGTTTTTGAAGAAAATCTTTGAAATTATGTTTACTGTCACAAAATCCGCTTTTGGCCTATTCCCAGCGTGAAACTTCTTCTAAGAACATAAAAAGTCAAAATTAATCTTTAAGCATTAAAGTGATGAAAACAGCAGATATTAACGAAAACATCATGAAACTGTTAAATCAGCTGTTCTGAGACACTTTTTTGAAGAATTTCTTTGAAACTATGTTTATTTTCACAAAATCCACTTTTGGCCTATTCCCAGCCTGAAACTTCTTCTAAGAACATAAAAAGTCAAAATTAATCTTTAAGCATTTAAGTGATGAAAACAGCAGATATTCATGAAAACATCATGAAACTGTTAAATCAGCTCTTCTGAGACACTTTTTTGAAGAAAATCTTTGAAATTATGTTTATTTTCACAAAATCCCCTTTTGGCCTCTTCCCAGCCTGAAACTTCTTCTAAGAACATAAAAAGTCAAAATTAATCTTTAAGCATTTAAGAGATGAAAACAGCAGATATTAACGAAAACATCATGAAACTGTTAAATCAGTTGTTCTGAGACACGTTTTTGAAGAAAATCTTTGAAATTATGTTTATTTTCACAAAATCCCCTTTTGGCCTATTCCCAGCCTGAAACTTCTTCTAAGAACATAAAAAGTCAAAATGCATCTTTAAGCAGCAAAGTACTGAAAAAAGCAGATATTCATGAAAACATCATGAAACTGTTAATTCAGCTGTCCTGAGACACGTTTTTGAAGAAATTCTTTGAAACTATGTTTACTGTCACAAAATCCGCTTTTGGCCTCTTCCCAGCCTAAGAACATAAAAAGTCAAAATTAATCTTTAAGCATTAAAGTGATGAAAACAGCAGATATTAACGAAAACATCATGAAACTGTTAAATCAGCTGTTCTGATACACGTTTTTGAAGAAAATCTTTGAAACTATGTTTACTGTCACAAAATCCGCTTTTGGCCTATTCCCAGCCTGAAACTTCTTCTAAGAACATAAAAAGTCAAAATTAATCTTTACGCATTAAAGTGATGAAAACAGCAGATATTAACGAAAACATCATGAAACTGTTAAATCAGCTGTTCTGAGACACTTTTTTGAAGAATTTCTTTGAAACTATGTTTATTTTCACAAAATCCACTTTTGGCCTATTCCCAGCCTGAAACTTCTTCTAAGAACATAAAAAGTCAAAATTAATCTTTAAGCATTTAAGTGATGAAAACAGCAGATATTCATGAAAACATCATGAAACTGTTAAATCAGCTCTTCTGAGACACTTTTTTGAAGAAAATCTTTGAAATTATGTTTATTTTCACAAAATCCCCTTTTGGCCTCTTCCCAGCCTGAAATTTCTTCTAAGAACATAAAAAGTCAAAATGCATCTTTAAGCAGCAAAGTACTGAAAAAAGCAGATATTCATTAAAACATCATGAAACTGTTAATTCAGCTGTCCTGAGACACTTTTTTTCACAAAATCCTCTTTTGGCCTCTTCCCAGCCTAAGAACATAAAAAGTCAAAATTAATCTTTAAGCATTAAAGTGATGAAAACAGCAGATATTAACGAAAACATCATCAAACTGTTAAATCAGCTTTTCTGAGACACGTTTTTGAAGAATTTCTTTGAAACTATGTTTATTTTCACAAAATCCACTTTTGGCCTATTCCCAGCCTGAAACTTCTTCTAAGAACATAAAAAGTCAAAATTAATCTTTAAGCATTTAAGAGATGAAAACAGCAGATATTAACGAAAACATCATGAAACTGTTAAATCAGTTGTTCTGAGACACGTTTTTGAAGAAAATCTTTGAAATTATGTTTATTTTCACAAAATCCCCTTTTGGCCTATTCCCAGCCTGAAACTTCTTCTAAGAACATAAAAAGTCAAAATGCATCTTTAAGCAGCAAAGTACTGAAAAAAGCAGATATTCATGAAAACATCATGAAACTGTTAATTCAGCTGTCCTGAGACACGTTTTTGAAGAAATTCTTTGAAACTATGTTTACTGTCACAAAATCCTCTTTTGGCCTCTTCCCAGCCTAAGAACATAAAAAGTCAAAATTAATCTTTAAGCATTAAAGTGATGAAAACAGCAGATATTAACGAAAACATCATGAAACTGTTAAATCAGCTGTTCTGAAACACGTTTTTGAAGAAAATCTTTGAAACTATGTTTACTGTCACAAAATCCGCTTTTGGCCTATTCCCAGCCTGAAACTTCTTCTAAGAACATAAAAAGTCAAAATTAATCTTTACACATTAAAGTGATGAAAACAGCAGATATTAACGAAAACATCATGAAACTGTTAAATCAGCTGTTCTGAGACACTTTTTTGAAGAATTTCTTTGAAACTATGTTTATTTTCACAAAATCCACTTTTGGCCTATTCCCAGCCTGAAACTTCTTCTAAGAACATAAAAAGTCAAAATTAATCTTTAAGCATTTAAGTGATGAAAACAGCAGATATTCATGAAAACATCATGAAACTGTTAAATCAGCTCTTCTGAGACACTTTTTTGAAGAAAATCTTTGAAATTATGTTTATTTTCACAAAATCCCCTTTTGGCCTCTTCCCAGCCTGAAACTTCTTCTAAGAACATAAAAAGTCAAAATGCATCTTTAAGCAGCAAAGTACTGAAAAAAGCAGATATTCATTAAAACATCATGAAACTGTTAATTCAGCTGTCCTGAGACACTTTTTTTCACAAAATCCTCTTTTGGCCTCTTCCCAGCCTAAGAACATAAAAAGTCAAAATTAATCTTTAAGCATTAAAGTGATGAAAACAGCAGATATTAACGAAAACATCATCAAACTGTTAAATCAGCTTTTCTGAGACACGTTTTTGAAGAATTTCTTTGAAACTATGTTTATTTTCACAAAATCCACTTTTGGCCTATTCCCAGCCTGAAACTTCTTCTAAGAACATAAAAAGTCAAAATTAATCTTTAAGCATTTAAGAGATGAAAACAGCAGATATTAACGAAAACATCATGAAACTGTTAAATCAGTTGTTCTGAGACACGTTTTTGAAGAAAATCTTTGAAATTATGTTTATTTTCACAAAATCCCCTTTTGGCCTATTCCCAGCCTGAAACTTCTTCTAAGAACATAAAAAGTCAAAATGCATCTTTAAGCAGCAAAGTACTGAAAAAAGCAGATATTCATGAAAACATCATGAAACTGTTAATTCAGCTGTCCTGAGACACGTTTTTGAAGAAATTCTTTGAAACTATGTTTACTGTCACAAAATCCGCTTTTGGCCTCTTCCCAGCCTAAGAACATAAAAAGTCAAAATTAATCTTTAAGCATTAAAGTGATGAAAACAGCAGATATTAACGAAAACATCATGAAACTGTTAAATCAGCTGTTCTGAAACACGTTTTTGAAGAAAATCTTTGAAACTATGTTTACTGTCACAAAATCCGCTTTTGGCCTATTCCCAGCCTGAAACTTCTTCTAAGAACATAAAAAGTCAAAATTAATCTTTACGCATTAAAGTGATGAAAACAGCAGATATTAACGAAAACATCATGAAACTGTTAAATCAGCTGTTCTGAGACACTTTTTTGAAGAATTTCTTTGAAACTATGTTTATTTTCACAAAATCCACTTTTGGCCTATTCCCAGCCTGAAACTTCTTCTAAGAACATAAAAAGTCAAAATTAATCTTTAAGCATTTAAGTGATGAAAACAGCAGATATTCATGAAAACATCATGAAACTGTTAAATCAGCTCTTCTGAGACACTTTTTTGAAGAAAATCTTTGAAATTATGTTTATTTTCACAAAATCCCCTTTTGGCCTCTTCCCAGCCTGAAACTTCTTCTAAGAACATAAAAAGTCAAAATGCATCTTTAAGCAGCAAAGTACTGAAAAAAGCAGATATTCATTAAAACATCATGAAACTGTTAATTCAGCTGTCCTGAGACACTTTTTTTCACAAAATCCTCTATTGGCCTCTTCCCAGCCTGAAACTTCTTCTAAGAACATAAAAAGTCAAAATTAATCTTTAAGCATTAAAGTGATGAAAACAGCAGATATTAACGAAAACATCATGAAACTGTTAAATCAGTTGTTCTGATACACTTTTTTGAAGAAAATCTTTGAAATTATGTTTATTTTCACAAAATCCACTTTTGACCTTATTCCCTGCTTGAAACTTCTTCTAAGAACATAAAAAGTCAAAATTAATCTTTAAGCATTAAAGTGATGAAAACAGCAGATATTCATGAAAACGTCATGAAACTGTTAAATCAGCTCTTCTGAGACACTTTTTTGAAGAATTTCTTTGAAACTATGTTTATTTTTTCAAAATCCACTTTTGTCCTCTTCCCAGCCTGAAACTTCTTTTACGAGGATAAAAGGCTGAGAATGTACCTTAAACTAATAAGTAAGCATTAGATTCTAATTAAAAACATCATGAAACTGTTAAATCAGCTGTTCTGATACACTTTTATCAAGAAAATCTTTGAAATTATGTTTATTTTCACAAAATCCACTTTTGGCCTATTCCCAGCCTGAAACTTCTTCTAAGAACATAAAAAGTCAAAATGCATCTTTAAGCAGCAAAGTACTGAAAAAAGCAGATATTCATGAAAACATCATGAAACTGTTAATTCAGCTGTCCTGAGACACGTTTTTGAAGAAATTCTTTGAAACTATGTTTACTGTCACAAAATCCGCTTTTGGCCTATTCCCAGCCTGAAACTTCTTCTAAGAACATAAAAAGTCAAAATTAATCTTTAAGCATTAAAGTGACGAAAACAGCAGATATTAACGAAAACATCATGAAACTGTTAAATCAGCTTTTCTGAGACACGTTTTTGAAGAATTTCTTTGAAACTATGTTTATTTTCACAAAATCCACTTTTGGCCTTATTCCCTGCTTGAAACTTCTTCTAAGAACATAAAAAGTCAAAATTAATCTTTAAGCATTAAAGTGATGAAAACAGCAGATATTCATGAAAACGTCATGAAACTGTTAAATCAGCTCTTCTGAGACACTTTTTTGAAGAATTTCTTTGAAACTATGTTTATTTTTTCAAAATCCCCTTTTGTCCTCTTCCCAGCCTGAAACTTCTTTTACGAGGATAAAAGGCTGAGAATGTACCTTAAACTAATAAGTAAGCATTAGATTCTAATAAAAACATCATGAAACTGTTAAATCAGCTGTTCTGATACACTTTTATCAAGAAAATCTTTGAAATTATGTTTATTTTCACAAAATCCACTTTTGGCCTATTCCCAGCCTGAAACTTCTTCTAAGAACATAAAAAGTCAAAAATAATCTTTAAGCATTAAAATGATGAAAACAGCAGATATTAACAAAAACATCATGAAACTGTTAAATCAGCTGTTCTGATACACTTTTCAGAAGAAAATCTTTGAAATTATGTTTATTTTCACAAAATCCACTTTTGGCCTATTCCCAGCCTGAAACTTCTTCTAAGAACATAAAAAGTCAAAATGCATCTTTAAGCAGCAAAGTACTGAAAACAGCAGATATTCATGAAAACATCATGAAACTGTTAATTCAGCTGTCCTGAGACACTTTTTTTCACAAAATCCTCTTTTGGCCTCTTCCCAGCCTAAGAACATAAAAAGTCAAAATTAATCTTTAAGCATTAAAGTGATGAAAACAGCAGATATTAACGAAAACATCATGAAACTGTTAAATCAGTTGTTCTGATACACTTTTTTGAAGAAAATCTTTGAAATTATGTTTATTTTCACAAAATCCACTTTTGACCTTATTCCCTGCTTGAAACTTCTTCTAAGAACATAAAAAGTCAAAATTAATCTTTAAGCATTAAAGTGATGAAAACAGCAGATATTCATGAAAACGTCATGAAACTGTTAAATCAGCTCTTCTGAGAAACTTTTTTGAAGAATTTCTTTGAAACTATGTTTATTTTTTCAAAATCCACTTTTGTCCTCTTCCCAGCCTGAAACTTCTTTTACGAGGATAAAAGGCTGAGAATGTACCTTAAACTAATAAGTAAGCATTAGATTCTAATAAAAACATCATGAAACTGTTAAATCAGCTGTTCTGATAGACTTTTATCAAGAAAATCTTTGAAATTATGTTTATTTTCACAAAATCCACTTTTGGCCTATTCCCAGCCTGAAACTTCTTCTAAGAACATAAAAAGTCAAAAATAATCTTTAAGCATTAAAATGATGAAAACAGCAGATATTAACAAAAACATCATGAAACTGTTAAATCAGCTGTTCTGATACACTTTTCTGAAGAAAATCTTTGAAATTATGTTTATTTTCACAAAATCCACTTTTGGCCTATTCCCAGCCTGAAACTTCTTCTAAGAACATAAAAAGTCAAAATGCATCTTTAAGCAGCAAAGTACTGAAAAAAGCAGATATTCATGAAAACATCATGAAACTGTTAATTCAGCTGTCCTGAGACACTTTTTTTCACAAAATCCTCTTTTGGCCTCTTCCCAGCCTAAGAACATAAAAAGTCAAAATTAATCTTTAAGCATTAAAGTGATGAAAACAGCAGATATTAACGAAAACATCATGAAACTGTTAAATCAGTTGTTCTGATACACTTTTTTGAAGAAAATCTTTGAAATTATGTTTATTTTCACAAAATCCACTTTTGACCTTATTCCCTGCTTGAAACTTCTTCTAAGAACATAAAAAGTCAAAATTAATCTTTAAGCATTAAAGTGATGAAAACAGCAGATATTCATGAAAACGTCATGAAACTGTTAAATCAGCTCTTCTGAGAAACTTTTTTGAAGAATTTCTTGAAACTATGTTTATTTTTTCAAAATCCACTTTTGTCCTCTTCCCAGCCTGAAACTTCTTTTACGAGGATAAAAGGCTGAGAATGTACCTTAAACTAATAAGTAAGCATTAGATTCTAATAAAAACATCATGAAACTGTTAAATCAGCTGTTCTGATAGACTTTTATCAAGAAAATCTTTGAAATTATGTTTATTTTCACAAAATCCACTTTTGGCCTATTCCCAGCCTGAAACTTCTTCTAAGAACATAAAAAGTCAAAAATAATCTTTAAGCATTAAAATGATGAAAACAGCAGATATTAACAAAAACATCATGAAACTGTTAAATCAGCTGTTCTGATACACTTTTCTGAAGAAAATCTTTGAAATTATGTTTATTTTCACAAAATCCACTTTTGGCCTATTCCCAGCCTGAAACTTCTTCTAAGAACATAAAAAGTCAAAATGCATCTTTAAGCAGCAAAGTACTGAAAAAAGCAGATATTCATGAAAACATCATGAAACTGTTAATTCAGCTGTCCTGAGACACATTTTTGAAGAAATTCTTTGAAACTATGTTTACTGTCACAAAATCCGCTTTTTGGCCTCTTCCCAGCCTAAGAACATAAAAAGTCAAAATTAATCTTAAGCATTAAAGTGATGAAAACAGCCGATATTACGAAAACATCATGAAACTGTTAAATCAGCTGTTCTGATACACGTTTTTGAAGAAAATCTTTGAAACTATGTTTACTGTCACAAAATCCGCTTTTGCCTATTCCCAGCCTGAAACTTCTTCTAAGAACATAAAAAGTCAAAATTAATCTTTAAGCATTAAAGTGATGAAAACAGCAGATATTAACGAAAACATCATCAAACTGTTAAATCAGCTGTTCTGAGACACGTTTTTGAAGAATTTCTTTGAAACTATGTTTATTTTCACAAAATCCACTTTTGGCCTATTCCCAGCCTGAAACTTCTTCTAAGAACATAAAAAGTCAAAATTAATCTTTAAGCATTAAAGTGATGAAAACAGCAGATATTCATGAAAACATCATGAAACTGTTAATTCAGCTGTCCTGAGACACTTTTTTTCACAAAATCCTCTTTTGGCCTCTTCCCAGCCTAAGAACATAAAAAGTCAAAATTAATCTTTAAGCATTAAAGTGATGAAAACAGCAGATATTAACGAAAACATCATGAAACTGTTAAATCAGTTGTTCTGATACACTTTTTTGAAGAAAATCTTTGAAATTATGTTTATTTTCACAAAATCACTTTTGACCTTATTCCCTGCTTGAAACTTCTTCTAAGAACATAAAAAGTCAAAATTAATCTTTAAGCATTAAAGTGATGAAAACAGCAGATATTAACGAAAACATCATGAAACTGTTAAATCAGTTGTTCTGATACACTTTTTTGAAGAAAAATCTTTGAAATTATGTTTATTTTCACAAAATCCACTTTGACCTTATTCCCTGCTTGAAACTTCTTCTAAGAACATAAAAAGTCAAAATTAATCTTTAAGCATTAAAGTGACGAAAACAGCAGATATTAACGAAAACATCATGAAACTGTTAAATCAGCTTTTCTGAGACACGTTTTTGAAGAATTTCTTTGAAACTATGTTTATTTTCACAAAATCCACTTTTGGCCTTATTCCTGCTTGAAACTTCTTCTAAGAACATAAAAAGTCAAAATTAATCTTTAAGCATTAAAGTGATGAAAACAGCAGATATTCATGAAAACGTCATGAAACTGTTAAATCAGCTCTTCTGAGACACTTTTTTGAAGAATTTCTTTGAAACTATGTTTATTTTTTCAAAATCCCCTTTTGTCCTCTTCCCAGCCTGAAACTTCTTTTACGAGGATAAAAGGCTGAGAATGTACCTTAAACTAATAAGTAAGCATTAGATTCTAATAAAAACATCATGAAACTGTTAAATCAGCTGTTCTGATACACTTTTATCAAGAAAATCTTTGAAATTATGTTTATTTTCACAAAATCCACTTTTGGCCTATTCCCAGCCTGAAACTTCTTCTAAGAACATAAAAAGTCAAAAATAATCTTTAAGCATTAAAATGATGAAAACAGCAGATATTAACAAAAACATCATGAAACTGTTAAATCAGCTGTTCTGATACACTTTTCAGAAGAAAATCTTTGAAATTATGTTTATTTTCACAAAATCCACTTTTGGCCTATTCCCAGCCTGAAACTTCTTCTAAGAACATAAAAAGTCAAAATGCATCTTTAAGCAGCAAAGTACTGAAAACAGCAGATATTCATGAAAACATCATGAAACTGTTAATTCAGCTGTCCTGAGACACTTTTTTTCACAAAATCCTCTTTTGGCCTCTTCCCAGCCTAAGAACATAAAAAGTCAAAATTAATCTTTAAGCATTAAAGTGATGAAAACAGCAGATATTAACGAAAACATCATGAAACTGTTAAATCAGTTGTTCTGATACACTTTTTTGAAGAAAATCTTTGAATTATGTTTATTTTCACAAATCCACTTTTTGACCTTATTCCCTGCTTGAAACTTCTTCTAAGAACATAAAAGTCAAAATTAATCTTTAAGCATTAAAGTGATGAAAACAGCAGATATTCATGAAAACGTCATGAAACTGTTAAATCAGCTCTTCTGAGAAACTTTTTTGAAGAATTTCTTTGAAACTATGTTTATTTTTTCAAAATCCACTTTTGTCCTCTTCCCAGCCTGAAACTTCTTTTACGAGGATAAAAGGCTGAGAATGTACCTTAAACTAATAAGTAAGCATTAGATTCTAATAAAAACATCATGAAACTGTTAAATCAGCTGTTCTGATAGACTTTTATCAAGAAAATCTTTGAAATTATGTTTATTTTCACAAAATCCACTTTTGGCCTATTCCCAGCCTGAAACTTCTTCTAAGAACATAAAAAGTCAAAAATAATCTTTAAGCATTAAAATGATGAAAACAGCAGATATTAACAAAAACATCATGAAACTGTTAAATCAGCTGTTCTGATACACTTTTCTGAAGAAAATCTGTGAAATTATGTTTATTTTCACAAAATCCACTTTTGGCCTATTCCCAGCCTGAAACTTCTTCTAAGAACATAAAAAGTCAAAATGCATCTTTAAGCAGCAAAGTACTGAAAAAAGCAGATATTCATGAAAACATCATGAAACTGTTAATTCAGCTGTCCTGAGACACATTTTTGAAGAAATTCTTTGAAACTATGTTTACTGTCACAAAATCCGCTTTTGGCCTCTTCCAGCCTAAGAACATAAAAAGTCAAAATTAATCTTTAAGCATTAAAGTGATGAAAACAGCCGATATTAACGAAAACATCATGAAACTGTTAAATCAGCTGTTCTGATACACGTTTTTGAAGAAAATCTTTGAAACTATGTTTACTGTCACAAAATCCGCTTTTGGCCTATTCCCAGCCTGAAACTTCTTCTAAGAACATAAAAAGTCAAAATTAATCTTTAAGCATTAAAGTGATGAAAACAGCAGATATTAACGAAAACATCATCAAACTGTTAAATCAGCTGTTCTGAGACACGTTTTTGAAGAATTTCTTTGAAACTATGTTTATTTTCACAAAATCCACTTTTGGCCTATTCCCAGCCTGAAACTTCTTCTAAGAACATAAAAAGTCAAAATTAATCTTTAAGCATTAAAGTGATGAAAACAGCAGATATTCATGAAAACATCATGAAACTGTTAATTCAGCTGTCCTGAGACACTTTTTTTCACAAAATCCTCTTTTGGCCTCTTCCAGCCTAAGAACATAAAAAGTCAAAATTAATCTTTAAGCATTAAAGTGATGAAAACAGCAGATATTAACGAAAACATCATGAAACTGTTAAATCAGTTGTTCTGATACACTTTTTTGAAGAAAATCTTTGAAATTATGTTTATTTTCACAAAATCCACTTTTGACCTTATTCCCTGCTTGAAACTTTCTTCTAAGAACATAAAAAGTCAAAATTAATCTTTAAGCATTAAAGTGATGAAAACAGCAGATATTCATGAAAACGTCATGAAACTGTTAAATCAGCTCTTCTGAGACACTTTTTTGAAGAATTTCTTTGAAACTATGTTTATTTTTTCAAAATCCCCTTTTGTCCTCTTCCCAGCCTGAAACTTCTTTTACCGAGGATAAAAGGCTGAGAATGTACCTTAAACTAATAAGTAAGCATTAGATTCTAATAAAAACATCATGAAACTGTTAAATCAGCTGTTCTGATACACTTTTATCAAGAAAATCTTTGAAATTATGTTTATTTTCACAAAATCCACTTTTGGCCTATTCCCAGCCTGAAACTTCTTCTAAGAACATAAAAAGTCAAAAATAATCTTTAAGCATTAAATGATGAAAACAGCAGATATTAACAAAAACATCATGAAACTGTTAAATCAGCTGTTCTGATACACTTTTTCTGAAGAAAATCTTTGAAATTATGTTTATTTTCACAAAATCCACTTTTGGCCTATTCCCAGCCTGAAACTTCTTCTAAGAACATAAAAGTCAAAATGCATCTTTAAGCAGCAAAGTACTGAAAAAAGCAGATATTCATGAAAACATCATGAAACTGTTAATTCAGCTGTCCTGAGACACGTTTTTGAAGAAATTCTTTGAAACTATGTTTACTGTCACAAAATCCGCTTTTGGCCTCTTCCCAGCCTAAGAACATAAAAAGTCAAAATTAATCTTTAAGCATTAAAGTGATGAAAACAGCAGATATTAACGAAAACATCATCAAACTGTTAAATCAGCTATTCTGAGACACGTTTTTGAAGAATTTCTTTGAAACTATGTTTATTTTCACAAAATCCACTTTTGGCCTATTCCCAGCCTGAAACTTCTTCTAAGAACATAAAAAGTCAAAATTAATCTTTAAGCATTAAAGTGATGAAAACAGCAGATATTAACGAAAACATCATGAAACTGTTAAATCAGTTGTTCTGAGACACGTTTTTGAAGAAAATCTTTGAAATTATGTTTATTTTCACAAAATCCACTTTGGCCTATTCCCAGCCTGAAACTTCTTCTAAGAACATAAAAAGTCAAAATGCATCTTAAGCAGCAAAGTACTGAAAAGAGCAGATATTCATGAAAACATCATGAAACTGTTAATTCAGCTGTCCTGAGACACGTTTTTGAAGAAATTCTTTGAAACTATGTTTACTGTCACAAAATCCGCTTTTTGGCCTCTTCCCAGCCTAAGAACATAAAAAGTCAAAATTAATCTTTAAGCATTAAAGTGATGAAAACAGCAGATATTAACGAAAACATCATGAAACTGTTAAATCAGCTGTTCTGAGACACTTTTTTGAAGAATTTCTTTGAAACTATGTTTATTTTCACAAAATCCACTTTTGGCCTATTCCCAGCCTGAAACTTCTTCTAAGAACATAAAAAGTCAAATTAATCTTTAAGCATTTAAGTGATGAAAACAGCAGATATTCATGAAAACATCATGAAACTGTTAAATCAGCTCTTCTGAGACACTTTTTTGAAGAAAATCTTTGAAATTATGTTTATTTTCACAAAAATCCCCTTTTGGCCTCTTCCCAGCCTGAAACTTCTTCTAAGAACATAAAAAGTCAAAATGCATCTTTAAGCAGCAAAGTACTGAAAAAAGCAGATATCATTAAAACCTCATGAAACTGTTAATTCAGCTGTCCTGAGACACTTTTTTTCACAAAATCCTCTTTTGGCCTCTTCCCAGCCTAAGAACATAAAATGTCAAATTAATCTTTAAGCATTTAAAGTGATGAAACAGCAGATATTAACGAAAACATCATGAAACTGTTAAATCAGTTGTTCTGATACACTTTTTGAAGAAAATCTTTGAAATTATGTTTATTTTCACAAAATCCACTTTTGACCTTATTCCCTGCTTGAAACTTCTTCTAAGAACATAAAAAAGTCAAAATTAATCTTTAATCATTAAAGTGATGAAAACAGCAGATATTCATGAAAACGTCATGAAACTGTTAAATCAGCTCTTCTGAGACACTTTTTTGAAGAATTCTTTGAAACTATGTTTATTTTTTCAAAATCCACTTTTGTCCTCTTCCCAGCCTGAAACTTCTTTTACGAGGATAAAAGGCTGAGAATGTACCTTAAACTAATAAGTAAGCATTAGATTCTAATAAAAACATCATGAAACTGTTAAATCAGCTGTTCTGATACACTTTTATCAAGAAAATCTTTGAAATTATGTTTATTTTCACAAAATCCACTTTTGGCCTATTCCCAGCCTGAAACTT
>NW_027176436.1:0-60000 GCF_023349555.1 Cebidichthys violaceus
GTTCCTGCTGACCAATCGGCCACATGTGAAGTGCATGAAGTCAAGAGCTGCAGCGATTGATAGAGGAATGGTTGAAGGTCTTGTTCAGCCTCTCAACTGTGGAGATTTCCTGCTTTTATGTCACATTTAAACTGAACCTCTTTGGACAAAAACAAGACATCTAAAGCCTTTGAGACGTGATGGACCGGAACATTCAAACGATTAATCTAGACAATAATCTTCAATAATCATTTTAATTGGCTAACCAATGTGTAGAAGAAGAACACCAGCTCTAACTAAGTATCTATAATCTGCACAGATATCATCATCTATATGTGCCGCTCCGCTCTCTGAGCCCCGCTGTCGTGTCGACAATGCCGAGACAAATCAGACCGTGACCTGTGACCCCCCCCCCATCGCTTCCTCGATGATCAGATTTGATGCAGAAAACGAAAACAAAAAGAGAGAAAGCCAGACGGCGATTCTGTGGAGTCACGACAGGAATGGAAATGACTCTCAGGATCCACAGGCCGTCCTCATCGGCCCTGATCACACGCTCACGTTTAACCGCCGCACCATTAGGAGTTCACCAAAAGTCATAAAAATAAGAAATCACTCATATTCTGTACGAGGAAGCGGCTCCGTCTGAAGACAGCGTCGTGATCTATTATCCAGGCGGTAATTTAAAAAATCATCGTGAAATGATGAATAACAAGGAGGGAAAACTCCAACAGTCGGTTGATGATATAATAATACGCAAGAAAGAAAAGCTAGTTGATCAGAGGAACATTAAATCAGGTTTTCACCATCATTCATTTTGGAGGTCAGCGTACGAAACACCATCAAGTCATTATTGAGCAGAATCAATCTTGTTTATGAGGTCTGATTCAGTCTAACCAGGTGGATCATATGGAAGCCCGTTTCCACCATAAAAATGTGGGGGGGGGGGTACTTTTTTCCATCAAAAAATAAATTAAAAAAGCATTTTTTTTTTAAATTTTCCGGCAGCACAAAAAAATAAAAAGTCACTTAAAATATATATATATATATATATATAATAATGGATGCACCAAAAGTGTTGGTGCATTTATTTTTTTTATTTTTTTTAAAGTAAAAGCAAAATAAAAAAAGTATTAAGTATCAAGTATTAAAGGAAGATAAGTCGAGCTTAAGATGGTTCCCATATCTTGACCGTCTTCATCCTTCAGCTGAGGAAGTGTGAGAAGGCAAGAAGCAGCAGAGAGACCTGCTGCCCTATGATGGGGGGGGGGGGGGGGAGATTAGCCGTTAGCAGCTAAATCGGTCCATCTAAAGCCGTCCAGAAGGAATGAGGCGGAGCGGAAAATCAATTTACGACCAAGGTTGCCCGTTAGCAGCCGCACGATAAAACCAGCTGAAGGTTGAAGCTCCTCGTTAGCATCAATGGCCCGCAATCTCATGTTTGGGTCTCGTCTTCATTCCTTTCATCATCAAGTGTATAGTGGTTGTTTGTTTGTTTATGAGTGTGGAAAATATTGCCTTTTATCCAACTTTGGTTCGCTCTTCAAAGCTGCTACATCCAAGCTAGCGTGTGTGTAGCCTGACATGACAAAGACTCAGTCCTGCTCATTTTCTGCATTGAAGTCTTGACGTTAAACATGGCTGAAATATCAAGAAATAAATAAAACATTGCGATTAGAAAATATCAGTTTTTTTGATTAAAAAGTCAAATTCATCATTGAAAAACCAAAGGCAGCATCTGTCAAAATTCAGTATAGCTTCAGTAGCTAGCGTAGCATAGAAGAACATAGAACACACACATATATATATATATATATATATATATATATATATATATATATATATATATATATATATATATATATATATATATGCCTTCAGAAAAGAGACTCTTTATCCCAGAAAAGCTGAAATATAGCTGTCTCTCCAAGCTAACCTGTTAGCCTAGCGTATATGTGTGTTTAAAGCCAAAGGGGCGACAGCTGCTTATTGTAGTCCAGATAAGGAGGAGGAGGAGCAGGGGGGGGGCCAGAGGTGGAGGAGTTATCACGGGGAGGACGACGCCTCCTCCTCCTCCTCCGGCTGCTACAGCGCTCCGTCACACCAGACGAGATCAGCGAAGGCAGCACTGAAGCCGATAGACGTTAGCATCACGAGTCCTCGTCGTTGGAATTTAAGGAAGCTAAAAGTCTAAACCAGGTTCAACAAACCCAGAGCAAAAAGCATTAAGGAATGCTGTACTTGTACATACTCTTGGTCATAAGTATAGAGTTTAGAGTTTAGAGTTTGAGAAGGTGACACAGAGAAGGAAGTAAAGCAGTACAGTATCTGTATTTCAAGGACTTAAAGCTTATTCAACCCTAAACTACATGCAACTAACTCTAACTTAATCCAGGATGGTTTGGAGTCAGTGAATCTAAATGTAAATGTAGATTCAGTTTGAAGAACGTAATGCCATGTGAGGACGTAAAAAGCAGCAGAATACAGCAAAGAACAAGCTCCATGATAAAGAATAGACCTGCGGTTCACAGGGTTCAGACGGTCGGGTAACTCGTCGTCATGTTGACGATCACAACAGCGGCGAACAACACGGAGAGCTCCGGTGAAAGACGGGCGCATAAAAAAATAACACAACTGTAGATGGAGGAGTCCTCCGTGTGGTTTCCCCCATCAGCAGGTGGTCCCTCTGAAGGGAAGGTGACGACAGACCGACCGGGGAACTCGAGGTATGCTGATAACGCAAATCTCCTCTCGTCCACCTCGATGAGCAGCTGCTTCTGTTTCCACTCTTCATCTCACAAACATGCATCACTCCGTAGCGCCACTAGTGGTCAAAACCTCCACAGGGTCCCTTTAAAAGCACTCCTTCTTCTTCTTCCTCCGCCTTTTTAAAACCGTGTGACATGACCTGAAGAGACGACGCATCGTCATTGTAAGTTGAGCTCTGACAACCTCCATGGGGAAACCAAACCACTGCAGCAGCAACATGCAACAGGACTCATCAAAGAGCAGCGGACCATCAACTCTCTCCTGTGCCTCCATCAGCCGTTTCATCTCCATCAATCTTTCATGCCGTCTGACAAAAAAGCACTAACATACGCTGGAACAAACCAAGTGCTGGGGGGGGGCCTGACCTACTGTGTGTTTCCTCCTCCGCCTCTTTCATCCTCTATCTGATCTCCAGAGTATTCCCCCTTTTTCTGCGCTGCTCCGTCCGGCCTTCAACATCTGACGGATGTACTGTCCACGCCCCGCCGGACCACACCGACACCTAACTGCAGGCTCCGTCATTTCATCATGAACTATTATTGCAGAAAACCCTCTTCCTCATTCAATTTCTGAGTTCGCACATCCTACGATTCCTTTCCTCGCCTCCTCGCCCCACACCTTAGCCACCTGAGACGCAAGCGGAGGAGACGAGGAAGAGGCGCGAGGAGAGAGGAGTCGAGGAAACAGACGTTTGTGCTTTAAGACGACATGAATCAGACTTGAGGCACAGCTGCATCATCTGTCCTGGTCACTCCTCTGTTATACGTCACCGGAGATGAAATGACTCCGGCAAAGGATACAGATGTGCATCCTTAATCATAGCTCCTCCTGCAAGCCTCCTCTCCTCTCCGAGACGCATCTCAGGAGGGAGGACAAAGGAGACGAGGAGGCACACAATAGAGAAACGACAGGAGTGTCGCTGTTAAATCTTTTCTCCTTGTGTTTTAAAAAGCAGCATCCTGCTCCGTCTCCCGTCACCATGGGCTTCATTTGAAGCAGATGTTAATTAAGTCTAATTGCCAAAACATCTGTGTCCCCAGAGTTTCACAAAGCTAAGCAGTCCTGAGAGTACGCCAAGCTTCTCTCTGTGTTCGTCTGGAGCCGCTTCATATGAAGTTGGATGAAATTCATCAAACTGTGAGTGAACTCTGCAGGATCCAAACGAGCCAAAACCTCCGACGACGGAGCCAAATATCAACGCGACACCGAGCCGGAGAGAGGAAGTACACACTTCTGAAATCAGGTGTGAGCTGAAATAAATCAGTCTGGACTACACACACACACACACACACACACACACACACACACACACTCTCTCACAAGACCTTTAAGAGTTCTTATCTTGGACTGTCAGTCTGTGAATGTGTGAAGGGAGGAAAGGGCAGTCGAAAGCGTGTGAGGCTGAAGGTGCTGCATGCCCCTGTGTGTGTGTGTGTGTGTGTGTGTGTGTGTGTGTGTGTGTGTGTGTGTGTGTGTGTGTGTGTGTGTGTGTGTGTGTGTTTCTACAGAGCCTCAACGTGCATTTCCCACAATGCACCTGGGCCACGATGACCACATTTGAAGTTATTCAGCTCTGTTTTATCAGCGCCTCATTATTTTTATAAGCCGCCCGTTATAAAGGGTTTATAAGCTGTAACGGCTGGTTTTACTATCAGTTAATAAGCCATTTACTAATGCTTTATAGATCAGTTATAAGACATTAATGAGAACAACTTTTGGGTTGCAAGGTTGTCTGCAGACTTGATGGAATAAAAACACAAGTTATCAATATTTGTAACCATATTTATAACTGCAGAGTAGATGACTAGAAATCAATAAATCAATAAATCATTTAGAACAATGAAGGGACATTACACAACCTGGCAACCTTTGGCAGCTTAATCAATGTCTTATTGATGATGTTTAAAGCATTAGTAAAGCATTTATTAACCACAAACTAACAGTTAAGACACAACTTAAAGGGTGCCACTACTAACTATTGTGTCCACTAACAATGAAGCTCAATCAATTCATCGTTTTGTCTACAAAACATCCAAAAAAACAGTGACAAAGGCCCGGAAGACGCCTTTAAACGTCTGGTTTTGTCCGACAAACGACAAAAACATTCAGCTCACAAACCTGTACGACAACGAGGAGCAGAAGGTCACCAGGTCTGAGAGGCAGAGGTCAGCAGATGCTCCTAATTAGTCCTTAAGGAAAGTCACTGAAACGATTCCTGGAGTATGAAAACAGCTGCAGCTCTGATTTGTTCCGTCACAACCAACCCCCCCCCCCCCCCAACCCCCCCCTCTGATAATGAAGCGTCATCAGCAGCAACAGCAAACACACCAACATGTGGACACATATCGTCGCAGTGATTCCATCCGTTTACCTCGTGGTCGTCTCTCCCCGACTGACCTCCAGACGGTCTGACGGTCTGCGTCTGGCCTCCGGTCTCCTCAGACTCAGACTGTGTCACCACCAAAGCACTCCCTGGAAACACGGCGGCTCTGTCTCCATAATTCAGGTGTGTGGATTAGACCTGCTGCATTATTGAGTGTGTGGCACAGTTGCAGCGGCCGGTCTGGTCTACCCCCCCCCCACCCCACCCCCCATAAAACCAACCCACGCTGATCCAAATCTGTCACTTCACCTCGCACTCCGCTCAGGGTTGACAGGGCCCTTCTGGACACACACACACACACACACACACACACACACACACACACACACACACACACACACAAGCTGACATGTGCAAACCAGATGCAGGAAGTGTCCCTAAGCAGAAATACATGTCCCACTGGACAGACACACACACACAAAGATGCAGCCTGTGCAGTCATTTATGAGCACACACACACACACACACACACACACACACACACACTATATATTATATATGCTTATATTATATCTAGGACGGTATCCTGGCAGGCTACCCAGATCAGTTGTTCAATAAATGCAGTAAAACCTCAGCTGAACTGCAGTTTTTTTTCCATATTTAAAGAGACAGTAAGTTCAGGCACAGAGTAGTAAATCAGTGGAATGAATCCCAATGTTGCCAACGACGCACACAAATAAATAATAAATGATATTGGGTTTTTTTTTTTTCCAGCTACAAGTGGAGTTAGAGAGCAAAGAACCGAAGTGTTTCTTCAGGTACCGTCGAGATGAAGTCGGACCCTGAAGCACTGCAGCAGTTCTTAAACACCCTGAGACAGGACTGAAGAACTCTGGGACGTAAACAAGCTGACAGTCATTGTGGTGGCAGCTTTAATAAGCTCCAGGCTCCCAGGTTTCTCAGCTCTGACTCGTGTTCAGCTTTCTAAACAGGTGATTCTTCTCTTAACATCTCAGGTGGTCCATCACTGACCGGACGTTCTATTCACGGTGCTATAGTACCATCCAGTATTGGTAGATATGCTACAAAATCAATATGTTTGTTATCCAGCAAGTATAACCACAGACCGGGTCGGGGGTGAGGTGGTCTTTGACGCTGTTCTTGTGCTTATCGAGAAGTCAACGTTGATTTATTTGTCACGTAGTCATTTGAACCCAAAGCGCCATCTTTTCTGCTTTATCTTTAAACGAAGCGCTTAAATCAATAAAAGTACATAAACGGATTGTTATAACCTTCATGAACGGATGATTGATCAGATATCAGCTTATTAGCTACAGCTGACCCTGAATCAAGACTCCGATACGACGCTGTTTTCTCAACAGATGTCAATTAAGACAATTGAAAGCACCCGTGGGTGACCCGAGGCTCGCCTTGTGTTGACAGGGGAACAGACGCTCGGTTCACTTGAGGAGAGTTTCAGCGGTGCTGGTCGTGTTTGCCAAAGAGTCAGGGGATCTTCTGCTTCTGCTAAAAGAGAAAGACGTTTCTTTCCTTCGGCGTTTCCTGTGTTTGTGTTGGCTAACGGGTCACTTTTTTCCCTCGCTCGCTCTCTTCTCCTCTTTCCTTTCCTTTGCCATTCCTTCCTCGCCCTATTTTAAACTTCTCTCCACGATTCCTCGCGTTTTCTTAACCTTGTTCTGCCTCCTGTTGCGCTCTTTATACACCTCCTTTTCACTTTCTTATCTGCCCCCCCCCACCCCACCCCGACCACCCCTGTCTACTCGCTGCCTTCACTGTGTCCATTTATGGGCAGTTTGCTCACAGCTTCAGCTCCTCCTGGTAAACCAACCCGAGTCTCTGGATTTAAAGTGGAATGGAGGTTTGATTCGTGCAACAGACACATCAAAAAAGAAGAACAGAAGACGGGTTTCAAATCAAGTGTAGATAGAACGACGGAGACAAGCCTCGGTTCTCCAGAACACCAATGTTTAGGTTTAGTGTCTGACATCCTACATTTAGCCCTCAGGCATAGTCAAACAAGTTCATGTGCAGTTCCTGTAATGATCATGAAGAAAAGACAGAAGGCCTCGTGGCGTCCTGGAGGCTTTATGGTCCACAGATGCACGCCGTGTAATTACAGAGTCCCTGGTTTGACCATAGACCTTTGTTGCATGAGCAAAATACCAAAAAAAAATAACTCTCTCTTATGAGTCAACAGCTACTTTCCTTATGTCAGTGACGAAACATAAACGTTTTCACGTTAAAATGTCTTAAATGTGATTAAACTTGCAGAAAGATGCGCAGTTTGCGTCGTTTCACGTGGCTCACTGAACCCCCCTAGTGGCCGTAGTCAAGAATGCATGATGGGATTTAAATCATCTATTTTTAGATGATTATAGATTATAGACATTCTTCTTAATATCATGTTCCATTTCTGCCAATGGGTCCCCCAAAATACGTAGAAAAGAGTAGAAAAGAGAAGCATTCTCTCTAGTGTCCAGCAGGGGGCGACTCCTCTGGTCGTATAGAAGTCTAGTCTAAAATGACTCTACTTCTCTCTTGATTTATTCCCTCAGTAAACATTGTAAACATGAGTTTATGGTCTCAATCTCTAGTTTCAAGTCTTCTGTGTTGTGAAATTCAACAAAAAGATTAATATGTACAACAATTTCAGACTGAGGTGGGCTCGCAATGTTTAATATGCAGATTGTGAAACTGTCGGGACAGCTGGCCCGCCCAGGCTCTTTGCATGCCAAGAGATAGTGTGTGTGTGTGTGTGTGTGTGTGTCCACACCAGGTGAAGGCTGACTAACCAACAAGCTCCTGCTGTGACTGACAGGCGAGGATGAGGAGAGAAGAGGAGGAGCACAGATGGGGAGCGTCGACTTTTCTTTTGCGAACAGAAACAACAAAGCTTGAATAACAGTTTTGTCCACGTCGTCCTCTAAATGAATGAAAAATATATATTTAAACGTTTGTATCTAGTGAAGCTTTTCAAAGAATCTGTGATTTTTCAGTTTTCCTGACATGAAACGTGATTCAAATCTATAAAAGCTATTTTAAATTAAACAAATAGATATTTCTCCAAAACGTTTAGCTCTAGTATCAGATAAAAGTGTGCTGGTGTCTCTCTCACACACACACACACACACACACACACACACACACACACACACACACACACACACACACACACACAGTAACATACATGTAACATATGGTTTATGTATCAGGAGGCACATGTTGTTCACAACACGTAATAAATAATGCACCAGAAGCATATGTTTCTAATATGCGAATGTGTGTGTGTGGCCTTAAGGGGGGGGGGGGATTTCCGATATGTTTCCCAGCATGTACACTACCTGCGTGCTGATTGGCTGGAGGTGTTTCTGTCTGAAGGACGTAAAGATTCAGTAATCCGCTGAGAAGAAATTCGGCCAAAAACAACTTTGCCATAAAAATTTGCAAATTTGCAAATTTTGCAAACGTCAGCAGATGCATCCTTCCATGACTGTAACGGCGGAGCGAGTAGAGAGGTGTTTGCTTCTTTGCTCAAGGGAACACAGGCAGCTGTGTTTCTGCAGAAGGAGTACTCTTGTTTAGTAAGTATGTTTAACTAGTAATACCCCAGAATGCAGTATTTTTACATTGTTGTGAATGATCTGAGTTCTTTGTTTCACCACTAAACACGTGAATCTATCCCCCGGGTGATAAATAAAAATCCAAAGTATTATTTCCCGTCTCCACTAAACACTGATGCCATCAGTGCGGCTCAAAGAGAAGCTGAATGCACAAGGACCAGCTGTAATTAAGTCGAGTGTCTGGAGGCTCTTCTCACCTGCCGCCTCGGTAAGCACTGCTGACGCTCGCCGAGGCCGACCAATACTTCATTAGGGCTTAAGTGAAAAAGAATCAATAGCAGCCAGCGGAGCAGCAAAGTCTGCGTGGACTCCGTCTGGCTTCTCCGTCAGGCATCAATCACAGACGCAGAGACAGACGGAAGGGAGGGGGAAATAAAGCTGAACAGCAAAGCTTCAGAAGACGAGAGAAAGCAGAACGGCGATAGCAGCGGCGGCGCTTTTTTGTGATGACATTAACAAAAGACGAGTCTCGTTGCAAGATGAGACATCCAGCGTGTGAAAAAAAGTAATGCTGAGCTCTCTATGTGGTCCAGATAGCGTCGTAGATCTCCATCAGACATCAGAGGTATCGACCGAGCCGAGGTACGGAACGAGCTCGCACCGCAGAACATCACGATACACAGATGTGTGCAAAAAGTCAGCAGGGGCTCATCTCAAACATACGTACAAATAACAAAATCACCGAAAGCAAAGACAAAAAGATTCTTTTAAGAAATCCACCAAGCTGAAGCAGATATTTGTCCTCTCATGCATGAGCCCTACAAGTGGCTGAAAGACTCAACGGGCCACATGTGACTCTTCAAAGAGGAGAAGGGCAAACAGGAGCCACACACCTGGATCTCCTATTGTACTGACAACACCTATAGCTCAGTGTATATATGTTTTTCATTTTATTTTGGTTCCACACAGCTGTGTGAGCACAGACCTGTGAAATGTGAATTTCCTCACAAGGGAAAACGAGTCACTGAAGCAGCCTCTGGTGATATTGTATGTGAAATCATATGTAACAGGAGAATGATGGAAAACTGTGGGCAAGATGGGGAGTTAAGTCTGCAAACCGATACGTTCTACTTAGAACTGAGCACAACCAGAGCTGTGCCTGTTTGGAGAATGGATGCTTAAAGAGAACCGGATACATGGTTGGAGGCAAGGCCCTCGTTCCTATGAAAGTTGCTCGGTGGTGCATGAAGACAATATCAATATATGAATCTGATACGATGCAGAAGCAGCTGATCAGTCGTGCAAGTTAAATGTTCGCTACATCAGAATTTATTCGGCGTAGTTGTTCCATAATCCATTATAAGCACCAACTCCGTTTCAACGAATGCAAAAAAAAACAACTGGTAATGGTCACTATATATATATATATATATATATATATATATATATATATATATATATATATATATATATATATATATATATATATTGGATGCACTATACTGCATCCAATATATCTAAATATGTTTCTGCAGAACAATAAATATCTCACTGTGCTGACCTCATAACGTAAACAAGCCACATCAGCACTCAAACACTCCTCCCGGTCCGTCGTTCTCTCCCTCTTCGCTGACGACTCCCTCCTTTCTGCCAGAGAGTATTCTCTAATAAAAGACCATGAATTAATGTAAGGACAATGCCGAGCACAATGGGCAATCTAGTTTCCTAAAGAGGGTGCGGAATGTGATCCCAGTTCATGAAGATGGTGTGGTTTGTTCCTGTGGGAAAGTAGAATATTGCTCTGATATTTTTTGGGGGGTTGAAAAAAAAAAATATCTTAGAAAAGTGAAAGTACTGCTAGTGAAGACAATCCAGGCAGAACATTAAGTATCCTCCAAAAGGCTTTTGGCAAAAACCATTTAGTAGTGTGGGAACGTGAAAACAAAGTTTTACAGATTCATGAAAGCAAATCGAAGTTAGGTGTCGCAAAGATTGACACGACTGATGAAACTATTACTTAAAATACATGCATGAAGAATTGTCTGTGATTGTTTGTGTTCTGTGGTATTTATTAACATCCCTTATTTTGTGTGTTCAAAGGAACATTCTGATGTAGACAGAGATAGAAAGAGAGGTGGTTACAATGTGTTTGCACAGGATTCTGGGTGTTCAGAGTGGTACAACATAGCATTAAACTTCTCTCTCTGCAACAACTCATCAAATGATATTTCCACTAGACTCTGGGTTCAGACTCCCCAGGTATAGATGAAACAGACGCTCACGAGGCCGGCTGAAATAAAACACTTTTTTAATGCACAGGTGCTTAAGAAATCATCAGCTCTTAAAAAAATATATATCCAAAAGCACTGATAACTCTGACACCGAGAATTGAGGCCAAATATCAAATTCCTCATTTCCGAGCCGGTGAGCAGCTCCCAGAGCCTTCAAACTCATTCAGCGATGATGTGGGGTAACACAAACCAACCTCTTCACTTTCCAACGTAATTACCTGAGTCGACACCGAGGCCTCCAAAGGCTTTTTATGTGAACGAGGCCCTGCCACGCTTAAACCACGCTAATCCAGTCTGAGGGGTCATTAGCACTGATGGGAATCAAACTAATACAATAGCTTGCTTCAGCCATGAAAATGTGTGCAAAGATTTGCCTCCAAAAAAGGTACAAATTATGTATTTTGGTGGAGTTAGATAAAAAAAAAAGAACAAAAGAAAACTTCCTTTTCTGAGCGCCGGCGTCTTTCTTCAGTTGTTCCCAATGAGAAGAGAAGGTATGCGGCCGCCGAGAACACGCCGGCCCTCCCATTCATTTAGATGCGAGTAGTGCGTTCAAGCCGCAGAGGGGGAACCAAAAAAAAAAAACGCAACCTCGCAATCAACTGTTGGAGAAACGTCACGGTCCGGTAGCCAGTCGTGAAACCGCCAAATCCAGAGTTGTACAAGCCCACCATGAGGGAACAAAAGACGTTAATCAATGTCTCTTGACGTTAATGGTTTATTAAGTGACTCCCACACCGCCTGGGCTGACAGCCGCAATGACTGATTTGGTGTGAATGCAGCTTAATGCATTACTTGTTGCATGTCTCGCAACAAGTCCCCCAAATTTGTGGATAACGACTTCGCCATTGGAAAGGATTATTGTGAACATTTATGGTAAGCTTTTTGTGACCGACTGTTCAACCACGATGAGATGACGTTACAGCAAAAAAGAGACTAAAGAGCTGCAGAGTTTCACATTACAAAGAGTCAAATGGCTAAACGTTAACGTAAAAACATATTTATCGATTTGTTTAGAGAAAGTCTGTCGGCACATGAACCCAACCACGAGCCCTGCTTCATCAGGGGTTTTTTTCTGGTAGAAGTTCAGGTTCCAGAGTGGAAGCTGCTCCACTCCAAGTCAGTTTCGTGCCGTTATAGAAGCAAAGAGAGAGACTCTCATGACAAGCTATAAACCAGCTGACCCTAGTCTGAAAATAGCTCTCCTGTAATGGAGAAAAGAAGCATTCCTTCAACACTAAAGTACACTTGGCACAATAATGCATCTGTCCAAAGATAGCCCTGCAGCGCTGCCCAACAATCCACTTGGATTCCATTTAAAAAAGACCAGGAATGTTCCACGTTATGTAAGAGCATTCAGAAATAACAAAAAAAACTGAATCACCGTCGTTTAGGCCAAACTATACATCAAATAAAAGCATATGGACGCTGGTCTGTGACACTGTTGACCAGTAGCCGCTGAATAATTGCTCTCCGCTGAGATTTGCGGTCATTAAACATTCCTCCCAGCGGACACACACATCAATCACAGCACCAACTGAGGCGGCAGTAATTAAAAATGCGAATTTGAAATAAATTATCACTACTCTGGGTCACAGCGTAACCCATATAGAGCACACTGAGGCCACCAGAGAGGGAATTAGCGCTCAGTTAATTATGATACACTGATATGCATGTTTCCTGGGGGGGTGAAATATCCCTCGAGCTCTATACCAGCTCTACATGGTTATCGTAAACGGCCAAAAAATGTTGTGGTGTCAGATGGAAGCCCTCGGTGTTCCCCAGCAAGAACTGGGAAAAGAGGGACTTCCCTGCTAAGCCTGCTGCCTTAGATAAGAGGAAGGAGATAATGCGTGGAGTTGAAGTCTAGCGTTCATAGAACACGCCTTCATCCCATCCAACCCTTTCGCCAATAACTAATCTGAAGTCTCCTCACCAGTATCCTTAATCCACACCTCTTTAGTGGGGGGAGAGAAAAGACCAACAAACCACCCACTCACTTTCTCTGACTTTATAGTTTTAATATTCTGAAATCTCATTTTAAGTCGCCATCTCGCCAACACGACATCGGGAAATGTTTGGTCACTTTTCGGCTGACTAATGTCAGCATCGGAATCGATCGCTATAGTGGTAATGTTGGATTTAAATCAGGCATTACTGCCGGCGATAGTGGCTTTGCGGTCATTTTCGCTGCCATTTGCCATTTTGGTAAGTAGTCCTTTCCACCGCGTCGGCTGCATGGAGGAGGTATTGCAGCTGTCAGACATTCACGGTTTCTCCCTTCATGTGGCCGCTCAGAATTGCCTGCAGGATAAAACTCCCAATACACACACAGAAGTTGGACGGAGTGAAAGCTGCTTAACATAACGGCAAACAATAATACTCTTACATGTAATGAGCTTACACTACACAAGCAGTGCTGAGCCGGTCACTGTTCCAGTCAAAGACAACATGTGAGGATGGCGAATGACCACCGCAAGTTTACAAATGTAACCGACAGAAGAAAGGAAAAGATGTCCTTTATTCGAGCTTTTAGAGAAACAATAACACACAAACACAGACTCATCGCCTCACCGTGCCAACGGACGCCTGGTCGTCTCCGCGGTGCGCACATGGTCGGGTGCAGAGAGACAAGCGTGTCAGCAGAAGGCGCAAACCGGCGAGTCATTTCTCGTCTTGGTGGTGAACGTCGAACACAATCTGCCATGTTTTGAACTGTAGATCCGACAGTCTGGACAAACTGGTCGACTTAAGCGGTGCCAGGAATGAAAGACAAGACTGGTTCACGGTGACTAAAGAGCAAAAGATAAAGAAGACGTCCCACGAGTTTCATTTCAACTGTGGGGGAGACGTCTGTCTTCCAGTGTGGTGGGACACTATTTATCCAGCCATCTTGACTTTTTGCCACGAGAGAGGACGAAAGTTACTATATCTGGACTGAGGAGGAGTGATGTAGAGACGCCGTATACGTCTCTGGTAGACCTGTCAATCAGCGTGTAGCCCCGCCCCCTAAATCATCCCCTGCTTTATGGTCTGTTTGACTCTAAATGGAGCATAATGTACTAAATGAACATCATGCTGTATTGAAGAAGACTGTAAACTAGAGATTGAGACCATAAACTCATGTTTACAATGTTTACTGAGGGAATAAATCAAGAGAGAAGTAGAGTCATTTTAGACTAGACTTCTATACAACCAGAGGAGTCGCCCCCTGATGGACACTAGAGAGAATGCAGCTTTAACACATGAAGCATCGACTGACTTTTATAGAAACAATTGAAACATTTTCTGATTAAAACCAAACTCTCCTGTGCCTTTGATTGATTGCTGTCGTTTCTCTAATGCACTTTTATTTCCTTTGTTGCATTTGGGGAAATTTGATATTACTGTCCCATAACTATATTCCAGTTATAATCTAGTTTTAATGTATTCTATCTTGATTGATTTCATTCTGCTTTGCATTACATTACAGGTTTTAAATGTCATTCTAATGCTTTTCTTTATTTATGTAAAGTACTTTGAATTGCCTCTGTGCTTAAAATGTGATATGAAGCGGCTAACGACCCTAAAAACCATGCAAATAAAATAAATGCTCAGCTTTCTCCAGTTTCAAGACACTTTTTCTTGGCACATTTGTACTCAATATTCAATGAAAGAAAGAAATGAACTCGTGTTCTTTTGAATGAAGCAGAATAATCTGTCAACGTTCGTATCTTTTGAGTGGGTGAATGTCATGTTTTTTGGATCTGTGTGTGTTACTCAGGCCTCGGCTGTCAGATGTGTTGCACCCCGAGGCTGCTGGGAGACGAGTCGCTGAGTCACATGGTTCAGTCTCTGCCAGCGTCCGCATTATGGCCAGAAACCCTGCAGCTACACACTGTGTCGGTCCCAAGAACCGTCAGGAGTCCTGTCCCATGAATACACTGAGTGTGTGTGTGTGTGTGTGTGTGTGTGTGTGTGTGTGTGTGTGAGTGTGAGTGTGTGTGTGTGTGGTCTGATGGAAATCACAGTCCCCAGCTGAAGGGCTTCACCAGCCCCGTTTCCATTCACATATTCATATGCGCATTTTGAAGATTTTATAAAACTTCCTCAATTGCAAAAAACCTCAAAGTTTTAGTTGTTTTTTGTCTATTTGTCTAAAAAGAGTTGATGCTCTTGATGGATTATGGAAACGCCTTTTATGAATTAATTGTGACGTAGCGAACGTTTAACTCACGTGACTGATCGGCCGTTTCTGCTGTCGGCGTCTTATCAGATATATATATTTATATTGTCTTTGTCTTCGTCTCCGGAATGAGAGCAATTCAAATTTGCCCAACTGATCACTTCTTGTTTCACAGCGGTCTTCTGGCTTTTTGTAATTTATTGAAATTTGTAAATTAGTATGAATAAATGATGGTCCTATTTAGAGTCACACAGACCTTAAAGCAGGGTATGCTTTAGGGCGGGGCTACGCGGTGATTGACAGGTCGCTACCGCAGGTTTTAGACCCGGACACTTCTTATTGTCTTCACACCAGGTCGGCTCTTCCTCACAGTTAAAGTTCTGATTGGTTTGTTAAAGAAACCAGCGAATCAGACTGGTTTCAACAGAGGCAATTAAGGTATCTTAACACACACACACACACACACACACACACACACACACACACACACTGTGCTGCTATCTCTCTCTGTAAAGTGCTGAGTTGAAATGTGTGTGTGCTGATATCAGAGAGGAGGAATGCCTCCGCCATGTGGGATTACTGTGTCACCCTGACGCTTCTATTAATAACACCACATTCACTGTGTGTGTGTGTGTGTGTGTGTGTGTGTGTGTGTGTGTGTGTGTGATATATATGATTCTACGTACTTCAACTGGGCCAGAAACAAAAACCCAAAGTTTGAATCTCTGGATCGTCTGGGAGCCTCAGTGTGTTCCTACTACTACTGCTGCCCACGTGCCACTGAGCAAGGCACACACCACTGTGAGCTCCACTTCATTATTGAGTTTGTCCACACACACACACACACACACTCCTACAAATCGCCTGAGGCATGAGAGTCGAGGGGTGTGTGTGTGTGTGTGTGTGTGTGTGTGTGTGTGTGTGTGTGTGTAGATTCTTTCCCCTTGACACACACACACACACACACACACACACACACACACACACACACACACACACACACACACACACACACACACACAGGGGAGGGAGATGTGATCTGATTCACCTCTGCTCACATACTGCAAAGTCAGACGCTGGTGTATGAAGGACGGCGTCGTTACTCAGAGGGTCGGAGGTTCAATTCCCGCCGATGCGTCTTTAACCGTGGCACGTGCCCTTGAGCAAGGCATTATAAACCTGTGTTGAGTAAACTGATGAGAGGGAAGCGGAAAAGGATGTAAGAAGACAAGAAAAGAAAGAAAGGCGATAGGGGAGGAGTTAGGAAGGATGGAGGGAAACGTCTAGGGAGGAGGGAATGGAGAAAGGAAGCAGGAAAAGAGGATTTCATTAGATGGCAAGAAGGTTGAGGAAGGATGGCAAGATAGCACGGAGAGACTGGTCAGGGGCCGGTTAGGGAAGGATGGAAGGAAGTAAAGAGAGAAGGATGGAAGGATAAAAGACAGGGTGGATATTTGAGGTCAGCAAGCCAGTAAGAATAGTAAAATGACAAGGAAGGAAAAAGGAGAGGGCAGCAAAGGGAGCATTGAAGGACGCAAAGAAGGATGGGGAGCAGGATGTGAGGAAAAGGAAAGGGAGTGAGGAGGGGAGTAAAGAATGAAAAGTGAGAAGAGTGGATAGAAGGAAGCAAGAGAGGATGGGAGGGAGGATGTAGGGAGGAGGTGATGTTAGGAAAGGGAAGGAGGAAAGGAGGAGAGGAGGATGGGAGGATGTATTGAGGCAAGGGAGCAGAAGAAGATGAAGGAAGGAAGGGAAGGAGAAAATGAAATGGAATGAAGGACAGAGGAAGGAAGTATGGAAAAGGAGGCAAGAATATAAATGCAATATATTTAATATCCACTAAAAGCAAAAAACACTTTTCCTTCCTTCCTTCCTTCCTTCCTTCCTTCCTTCCTTCCCTCCTAACCAGGTCGCTCTGCCTCAACTAACATCAGCAGCGCTCTTCACGCCAGAGAAGGTCGCGTCCGATTACTCTGCTCCGCCTCCGACGTGGCGACCATGGCGACCTGTTCCAGAGTCAGCTGACGAAGTGAACGAGCTAATCGGCCGCTCATGAATTAATAACCACGATAACGAGCCGAGTGTGACGACGAGGGGAATAAACAAACAAACAAACAAGAAGGGTGACTACAGAAAGTGGTGGTTTCAGTAATGAAGCTGCGTGACTCCAGGGTTGCTGGTTTAAATCCCGCAGATTTAAACCAGCAATGAAAAAAACTATTTTAACATTTAACAAAATAGCAAAATATTATTTATTTATTTTGATTAGCGCTTCTTTTTAATGCGTTAGTGTTGCTTCGTTGTATGTCAGTGGTGGAAGAAGTAATTAAAAGAAGTACTACTACAGCGTAAAAATACTCTGTTACAAGTAAAAGTCTTAGCGTAAAGTCAAATACTAGCATCCAAAGTATCTGAAGTAAAAGTAGTCATCACTGATACATCATCATTTATTAGTTCAATCTGCAAAAGTAAATGTAGTGTAAGAAAAGTAGCATGAAATGGAAATACTCAAGTAAAGTACAAGTACCTGAAGTACAATGCTTGGTTACATTCCTACACAGTTTTTTTGTTCTATTTATTGTATTCAAAGATATATTTAACAACAAACGCTGAAGTAATTTAGTTTTTCTGTATTTCACATTTGAAACATGTGGTTTACTGGTGACCTCACACTCCTCAATCACTTACAGACACACTTTAAATCCTGCCAGAGTGCCCTTGAGCAAAGCAATTAACTCCAAACTGCTCGTTTCCAATCTTTTTCCACGATAAAAAAAAAAAAGACTAATTATCAAACGAAGCTACGGAGTGAAAACTGATCCTCTTCCTCAGACCCGACCGTAAGTGAACGAGGCTCAAAGGGTTCAGCGTATCGGGGAATTGAACCTGTGACCCTTTTCCTTTTCCAGCTCCTCTAAGCTCAGAACAACCCCGAGCCGGCCTGCTGGATGAAGCCGGGTGTGTGACTGCAGCGAGAGGGATTTACATAGAGAGCGTCTTAATGACGCTTCGTTTCCCTTCACCCCCCTTTAGAAGCGACACACATCCGGTCTCACCCCGACGGGCAGCGACCGAGCAGTGAGGAGCCGAAACAGAGCCGTCAGCGTCGGGAGACCGTACGGCTGCAGAGCCTCATTTCTGCCGCCTGCTTATACTGCTGTGAGAAAAACCACAGTCTGAGTAGAAGAAGCGGACGTAGTCGTAAAGACGTCACTCGTTGGTTTGAGGACTGATGATTTGAAGCCTCCAGTTCGGCGTTTTGGCCGTCGCCATCTTGGCTTTTTGCAACCAGTGAACAGGAAGTGACCATATCTGGACTGAGGAGGAGTGACGTAGAGACGATGTATACGTCTCTGGTAGAGACCTGTCAATCAGCGTGTAGCCCCGCCCCTAAATCATCCCCTCTTTATGGTGTGTTTGACTCTAAATGGAGCATAATGTACTAAATGAACATCATGCTGTATTGAAGAAGACTGTAAACTAGAGATTGAGACCATAAACTCATGTTTACAATGTTTACTGAGGGAATAAATCAAGAGAGAAGTAGAGTCATTTTAGACTAGACTTCTATACAACCAGAGGAGTCGCCCCCTGCTGGACACTAGAGAGAATGCAGATTTAACACATGAAGCCTCGGCTTCACTTTTCAGAACCGGAGGTTGCCGCCTGGCGAAAGCAAACTTTGACTCATATGTGGGTAAAACCCATGACAAGAATAAGAAAAGATTAAATTATGAAAATCACTTTAATTATCCTTTCGTGTTACCTTGATTCAGTGAGAAACCATCTCCGGTGTCGGATCCGTGTTTGTTTCGGTTTCCAGACGAAAACGCTGAGTTCAGCTGTTTAAATTACTACCAGGAAAGAAGAGAGCAAACAGCTGAGCAGAGAGAAAATAAAAAACATCTATTCTGCTAATGAACTCTGTGACGTCCAGAGACAGAAACAAGCCAATTAGCTCCAGAACGAGGGCCGACGCAATGAGTCCGAGAGCATTGATGAAGAGGATGAAGATACCGCTGGCAGTAATAACGCTCTGCAGCAGACGATGTAATGAGGGCTGGACGCGGGGTTGCCATGGGAGACGGTGAAGGGGGGGGGGGGTGTAAAGCTTTTTTATTGAAGTACAACACGATAACTTTAATGTGTTTTTTTATGCATGTAACAGTTTATTTTATTTTACTTTATTTATTCATGTAAAGTCATAATTATTGAGAACTTATGATACGTTTAAGAGCATTTTGTATTATTTGAATTGATTTGTGGAACAACTCCACGATGCAACAAAGAACAGCTCCACAGGTAGCGAGGCACTCACACAGTCGGGGTTGTGGGTTTGATTCCCGACGAAACCGCCTGTGTGAGCGTATGCCGTCATTGTCTCTGCTGCAGAAATGTTCAGTTTCGATTGTCGACCCTCGACACACACACACACACACACACACACACACACACACACACACACACACACACACACACACGGGAAACCGTACTCACCGAGCATCACGACCTCCCACTTGACCCCGCCCCCGTCATCTCACCAGCCGCTGCGCTGCGATTGGTCTAATTGCCCAGATTTGTCGGGTCAACGACGCTGTTGACCTATCAGTGGAGAGAGAGAGCCCTCGACCCCCCCTCGACCCCGAATGATTCAGCTAATCCTCTTAATGTGTGTGTGTGTGTGTGTGTGTGTGTGTGTGTGTGTGTGTGTGTGTGTGTGTGTGTGTGTGTGTGTGTGTGTGTGTTTAACAACTTAAATCCCCTTTTGTTACAGGATTTATCAGCGTTATTTATTAACCCTGATATTGATTTCACCTTTTATCTGCGTCATCGTTTCGGGGGAGGATTCTTCTCATCATGACGCCGTCTGAGTGTACGAAGTAAATATGTTATACTATTATTATTATTATTATTATTATTATTATTATTATTATTATCATTATTATGATTAATAATTATACTATTAATGCTGCGGGTTCTTTACTGATGAGGCTCTTCTCTTACAGCGTTTGGAGCTATACTTATAGAGATATCCCACAAAATCAATTCTGATGTCGTCCACGTAATCATGAACCAGGAAGTATAAAGACTCCAGAACACAAACCAGGTCTTTGACCCAGGAGACCGCTGCTCAAGCCCATTCAAGAAAGTCAACGGTGATTTATTTGTCACGTTCCTTCTGTACTTAATTAACGTCAAATCCGTAGTTATTTTAACCCAAACCACGATCTTTTTCTAATCCTAACTAAATCGTTTTTCTGTCTAAACCCAACTCAGATGTTTCCTGTGAAGAAGGAAGTTTATTTTGAAAAGACCGTATGAATGTAAGGAGCGTAAAATGACACGTGTTGCTGGACTTTCGTAGAAAAAAACACCATAAATGAGACATTTTGGAGTGTCTGACTTTGACAGAAAGCACAGATCAGAAAACATGAAGCCTTTAGTAACCGTTAAATAACAGAGACCAGATCAGAAGACACTGGTCAGCTTTCTTTGGGTTGGAGGACTACTTCCTGAAGACGACATTTTGGGGGGAAAAAACACTTGTTTGCCATTTTTCGGGGTTATATAAAAAGTCGTATATCTACATCTCTGTGCGTTCAGGACGAAGATTTGTCCAGGATGTTATTTGGCTAGCTTAGCATAAAGACTGCTAGCCTTTGAGGATACTGTGTCAAACTGAGAATATTTGTTGGGAAACGACACTCTGAAGCAAAACAAATAAAACATTATTTAAAGCTGTTTTTTTTTCCGTTTTAATTTAGGCTTTTCTGCATTTGTTCCTTCTTTCCACTTTTTAAGTTTCAGACCAGAAACTCCTTCCTGTCTGCTGGCGTCACTTCACATCTACATCACCGCGTTTCAAAGCTCAACCCTCTGTGGGGTTAATTTGACCGTTTCTGCGAATCATCTCCAGTCAAAAGTTACATCATGAGAAGAGACGGCAAGAGAACCGACTCCCTGAGAAGTGTCAGAAACAGACAAGAAGAAGAAGACGGACGACCTGATCGAGGAGCGGAAAAAAAGAAACTGGCGCTCATCCAGCCGGCGGGACGAGCGGCGTTTGTAAAAAATCTCCCCCTAACTTGTCAAATTGAATGAAGGACTAACAAACCGTGTTATGAGGCTAAAGACCTCGACAGCTCCGGTTAAACTCAGAGCCCTGAGGAGACGTTGTCTGCTCCTTTCTGAAAGGTCCTCCTGGAAATCAAAGAAGTCTGAAAGAATTCAAGCAAAGACGACTGTTGATCATGTTGATGTTGATTCATCAGAACAGCTGGGAGTACAATGCCTTGCTTAAGGGCAACCCTCCACCAATCCGATTAAAGTAAAGGAGCATAAAACAAGTGTCCAACAATGTGTCACGAGGACGTCTCACTCCAGAACTTCTACAAGTACCGACAGCAGAACCGATAACTCCGGACCGCAGCAATACTGATGGGTTTTACTACTTTACAGCTGGTTCCCGTCTAGAACCGGGTTTCTGGTTCGGCGGGAGAAACGCACCGACTTTTAAACACTGAGAAGGACTTGGATATCAACAGGTTTCCTTTTCAAGAAGGTGGTTGAGGAAAGAGTGGAGGCTGAGTTCACGCGGTCCAACAAGTCCACCACCGGGTAATCATTCGCCCTGTTAACAGCTTATTAGGAATATATACACAGATATGACACAGATATGACACAGATATGGAGGATTTGAACGTCTGCTGGATTTACTGTACGAGTGGGACTCCTGAGTAAACCGGCTCCTGCAGCCCTGAGTGTGTTTAGTGTGTCGGAGGTCAGCTGAGACGGGTCAACAGGGTCTACGTTTACCCGCCTAAAAAAAGACCAAAGGGCTGAACTATAAAACACGAGGTCACACACACACACACACACACACACACACACATAGGGGGATAAGTACATCTTAAGACACACAACACAGGAAAATAAGAAAGTAGAAACACACACAATAGAGTTTCTAACCAGCACAAAGTCATGGATGGACCACATTCCACTGATCTCAGGGTGACAGCGGTGGAGTTTCTGCAGTTAAAGGACTCTCTGTACGTATTGAACACGCCGCGGTGCAACGGGTCACCTATACGAGTCGTCTGGAGGTCATGAGAAGCAGCAGAGTGGCGGCTAAATAAACCTCTGACAGCTGGTCACACACACACACACACACACACACACACACACACACACACACCCCTCTCTTTCTGTATCCTTCACAATAAGAGCTCATGTTTAACAGCACTTTTCAAACTTCTAGCTGGAATTCAAACTTTCAAAGCGATAAGAGGAAGACTGAACATGACTCAGTAAACGGGAAATTCTAACCGCGGGAATTAACTGCAAGTGACATGAAGTTGAACTAAGCAGGCTGCAGGTTTTAACTGCTCTTTAAACGTTCTCTCAGGTCTCAAGTGTTTCTGAGCGCTGAGGCCACTCGAGTAACTGGCCTTCAACATGACTGAGCTTTCAGTCAACCTTTTTCTTGTGTTAACACCACAGACTGTAAGAAGTGGACGTAGTCATCGTAACTGATATACAGGAAGTGACCATATCTGGACTGAGGAGGAGTGACATAGAGACGCCGTATACGTCTCTGGTAGAGACCTGTCAATCAGCGTGTAGCCCCGCCCCTAAAGCATCCCCTGCTTTATGGTGTGTTTGACTCTAAATGGAGCATAATGTACTAAATGAACATCATGCTGTATTGAAGAAGACTGTAAACTAGAGATTGAGACCATAAACTCATGTTTACAATGTTTACTGAGGGAATAAATCAAGAGAGAAGTAGAGTCATTTTAGACTAGACTTCTATACAACCAGAGGAGTCGCCCCCTAGTGGACACTAGATAGAATGCAGCTTTAACTCATGAAGCTTTGACTCCACTCTTCAGAACCGGAGGTTGCCGTCCAGTCAGGACTCTGAAGTGGAGCATTGAGACTCTTATACGATGTAAAATATAAAAGCTGATCCTGTAAAGTTTCTAGAGGGTGACGGAGTTGTTTCTAAGTTGAAAACAGGATTTGTAGTTTATAGAAAACACAGAAGAACCGAAGGTTTACACAAAATGTTAACAGGTATAGACTAAATAATCTACAGAATATAGTCAACTGACTCCATGGCAACATTATACTTCTTGTTTAGTTTGGTGGAGTATTCTGCTTAAACAAATAAAGGCTCATTAGAGTGTTCCAGTCGCTCTGCTCCCAACAAAAGAGATCATAACACAATTAGAGGCAAAAGAGACGAGAGCCACCGGTCAAATATTTGTGTTAGATACATGTTGAAGCCCAGTTTTGTTCAATACAATGTGGGAACACACACACACACACACACACACACACACACACACACACACACACACACACAAACTCACTGCATAACACAATAGCCTGTTTTACAAGGTTTCAGCCCCTGAACAAACACATTAAATATGAATCAATATACAGACAGACATGAACACTGGCCCAGTTACATTAATGAAACCAACTGTGTGTGTGTGTGTGTGTGTGTGTGTGTGTGTGTGTGTGTGTGTGTGTGTGTTCATGGTGACCTTAAGGCACAGCTGAGGGTCTGACTGCCAGCGCTGCTGTTCATATGCCTGGAATGCATGACTGAATGCCATCCATAGCAACGTGTGTGTGTGTGTGTGTGTGTGTGTGTGTGTGTGTGTGTGTGTGTGTGTGTGTGTATTCAGGTGTCTCTTTAGCAGAATTAGCTGTAAAACTGTCATTAACCATCCAAACTGGAGACGCCTGTTTGCATGATTCTCAGTACATGAAGTCCAAAGACTGTGTGTGTGTGTGTGTGTGTGTGTGTGTGTGTGTTCAGACAGTTCCACTGCAGTATATGGAAGTCCCCTCTTTGATATGTTGACATCACTCAAGAATGCCAGTGCCCTGTTGGCAATTTCTTTACAAAATAAAATTTAAACCAAATTTACAGCAATATTCTGGGAAAAAACAACAACCTTCAAGTGTCAATATTAAAGACTTTCATTGAATTAAATGTCTGTTAAGTCAATATCTATCGCCAAAGGAGGTAACCAACGTAATAACGTATAAACATGCAAACAATTATGAACGATAGCTCGTTAGCATGGCATTTTGGACACAGCCTGAGACTCCAGACTGTTAAAACTCTGAGCACAATTCCTTTGCTTCCACTCAAACAGAAATTCAAAATCAACTAGGACTGACATTTTAAGGATTTAAAGAGGTCCACACTTAGTAGGAGTACACTCATAGTCCACTGTTGGTATTGTAGGAACGTATGTGTGTGTGTGTGTGTGTGTGTGTGTGTGTGTGTGCCCCTTTAATACACTGTTGTGTGTCCTGTATGCTATGTGATAGACAATGCCCACTGTGTGCATGTCTATCTGTAGTTTGGTGTGTTGAAGAGGTAGTCATAGATACACACAAACACACACACACACACACACACTAAGAAGTACAAAGAGAGCTGTATGCACCCACCCACACACACCACACACACACACACACACACATATACAGCAACTGTTATACTCCGTCATTTAGCTAATCCATACTCAAAAACACAAGGCAAGCCCAACGTCGGCTGTGTTTGAGGCTCCACAGTCAAAGTGCTCTTCAGCTGGAAAATGAAGCGTCTCATTGATTCACGGGAACTCTGAGTGACCAACAATTCAGAGTTCAGCTTGAAGTATGCGGGACAAAAGTCCGTCAGTCCACATGCCGACATGCTAACGATCTTACTGCTACCGTTATTCGTGGCTGTAGAGTTTTAGTCTACCATCATTCAAGACACGGTATTTTAAGTTTGAGTCAACCAAGATGGAAAAAATAAAGTCTTTAGCTTTGGAATTTTATCAGGTTGGAACTTTAGATTCTCAAGTGTGTGTGACTGAAACAACAGTGATCCACTGAAGCACATCGACTGTGTGTGACTGGTCATGAACATGAGTCAGTGGTCAGTCAACCTCGTATCGTGTTGAGACGGTGTTCAGTGTGACTATATCATTATCTCCATCAATGTAACGCAAGTCATCCGCTTAGAAATTGTTTTAAAGTTAACAGAACTTGCTTGAAAATAATCATGTTTTAAAGTTTTCTCAGAATCAAAGTAATCCCGTGATAGTACACCGCAAACTGGAGCTGCTAATAGATAATTCAGCATACTTTTAATGGTATAAAACAAAATGTAAAAACATAATTATATAAGATATAATAGAGGCTCAAAATGGACAATTCTCCACCGGTTACTGCCATCCGTTTCAACACACGGTCTCACTGCAGCACATTTCTGTTGATGACCGCCACGAGGACAGAATTACAGCACTCAGAAGAAGACGATCACACCGCACAATACGAGAGCGGAGCGGCCATTCAGCGGCCATTCACGGCTGACGAAAGGTCGTCCATCTCGAGAGCCTGAGATCAGACTCTCGAGGGCCCGACGGGGACGATGCGCGATAATTCAGAAATAAAAGATGAAGGCTGGAAATAGAATCAGTGGAGAGAGAGAAGAGGAGGAGGAGGAGGAGGAGGAGGAGGACGGGCTGTCTTCAAAATGTCATCACGGACGAACTGAGACAAAACAGTATTTATAAAGGTGCTGCGACAAATATGAAAACAAAACAACAGAAATGATACGAAACCAACCGTTTAACAATTTCCTTTCATTGACTAGAAGTGTTTTCTGTCGACTATAATAAAACTATACTATAATAAAACATACTCGCCAACTACAACCATCAAATAAACGTAGCGAACTGGAATGTATAAATGTCACTGTAGACAAAGACCAAGTATAAAGTAGCATAAAATGGAAATAAAAGCACTAAATGAAACGTACTTAACTACTTTCCACCTCTGCCAAACTCACGGTTAGGATGAATCCCTTTATTCGTTTATTGATTTTATGTTTCACGGTACAAGTTGTCCCTTTCCAGTTACTTAACCGTTTTCTACAGGATGTGTGGCGGGTTTTCAATCTCGATTGAGGTAAATGTATTTTGGTGAAACTTTCATTATGAAACTACCACTCGTACATTTTTGCCATAGTATTTTTTTTAATACTTTATTGTATGTTTCTTCTATTCTATATTAATGTTTCTTGACTTTTACAATAGAAGCTTCATTTCAAAATGTTAATTTCTCCACAAAACAAGCGCACCTCCGTCACAAGAACCTGCACTAAAATACTGATCACGGTTCAACACACCGATCATTTTACACTCTACTCTACTCTTGAAATACTTTTAGTAAAGAGTGAAAAACACGTCTGAGTACCGAACATAAGAACAAAGAAAGAGACTCCGTCCCTCTTCTTCTTTTATGAGGCTCCCACACATCCCACGTCACACACAAACAAACACAGGAGCCCTGTTTGTTAGGGACTCTTGGAGGCCGGTGGCGCGCACACACACACACACACACACACACACAACACACACACACACACACACACACACAGAGATACGTAAGCCTCGCCTCCAGCAGGGCATCTGTCACTGGTCATCAGAGAGAGAGAGAGAGAGAGAGAGAGACAGAGAGAGAGAGAGGAGAGAGAGAGAGAGAGAGAGAGAGAGACAGAGACAGAGACAGAGAGAGAGAGAGAGGAGAGAGAGACAGACAGAGAGAGAGACAGGAGACAGAGAGACAGGAGAGAGAGAGAGAGAGAGAGAGAGACAGAGAGAGAGAGAGAGAGAGAGAGAGAGAGAGAGAGAGAGAGAGAGAGACAGAGACAGAGAGAGAGAGAGAGAGAGGAGAGAGAGACAGACAGAGAGAGAGACAGGAGACAGAGAGACAGGAGAGAGAGAGAGAGAGAGAGACAGACAGACAGAGAGAGAGAGAGGAACAGAGAGACAGGAGAGAGAAAGAGAGAGAGACAGAGAGAGAGAGAGACAGGAGAGAGAGAGAGACAGACAGAGAGAGAGACAGGAGACAGAGAGAGAGAAACAGAGAGAGAGAGCATTCCTCTTCTACCAACACACACATGAAACTCTTGACAGCTTCGTCGTCCACATTCTCTGTATCCAAAAACAGAAGAAGTGTCTCTCAGCAGATGAGAATTGGAAACAGCCTGAATGCTGAGCTGCTTTCTGTCTTTTCCTTCGTTTGAATCTCTTCTGCAGAGAGAAACTAAAACAGGAAGGAGTTCTTCTCATGTTTCGGCATAAGAAGGCCAGACAACACTACATGCTGAGGAGGTCTCATGACCAAAAATAATCAATGTTGAAGTGAGTGTAACTTGTCGTTTAAGCCTTCACGGTTGTTTTGCTTTGCTCCTGTGAACTGCAGCCTCTATTCAAATGTTTTAACACCTCATTTGCATCTTTTATTTTGCAGCTTATAGGCTTCAGCTCGGTCATTTACAGTGCGAGGTTTTGTTCTCATTTCCTCACAGAGGATGAGACGACAATGAGCGCAGTGTGCTGCTGCTGCTGCATGTTGTCTGCACCTGTTCATGTGGCTGAAGATGAAGCCGTCATTGTTCGGGTTTCATCAGCAGCGGCCAGAACACGAGAGAGAACACGGACACCAGGGCGTGACATTAGACTGGTTTCCTTATTATTTTATAAAGAAAATAAAGAAAACTTTCCGTTCAGTTGGCGTCTTATAAAAACCAGACGAGTGTCTCAAACCTGCATTCTCTCTACTGGCCAGCAGGGGGCGACTCCTACGGCTGCAAAAAGAAGTCTGGTTGTATAGAAGTCTATGAGAAAATAGCCCTATTCTCACTTGATTTATTACCTCACTGTTTGCATGATATCTTACGACAAGTTGCTCCTAATTTTTCTTGAGTTTTCCCGACAGAAACTGTCAGTTTCCGCTCTTTACATACATACAGTCTTTTCAAAATAAACTTCTGTCTTCACAAGAAACTCATTAGGCAATAAAGCTACTTAGCTTGGGTTAAATACCTACACAAGTACACAAGTTATGTGACTAAAACAACTTCTATTCACACGGGGGAATGATCAGCGGTCTCCTGGCTGAAAGATCGTTGAAAATGTTTATAATAAAAACTTGAATTTGCCACCGAAGTTATTCATGTTTATGAGCCGATAGACTTACGGGCCTTAAAGTGACACACAACTCAATTAAAAAAACACGACCCTTTGTCCAGGTGTTAAAACACGTTGTTGGCATTAAACACTGGGATTTTCCACCGCCGACACTTTTCCTCCTCAGTCTGCAGGAGGAAGTGACCTGAACACCTCCTCCAGTCAGACACTCACAGGACGGGCCTCATTCCTTTATCGGTTTCCTCTCCGTTTCCTCACATGTCTGCGCTTTTATCTTCATTAACGACTAGAATAACACGTTGCATCGGAAAGTGACGCACAGTCGATCTGTCCAAAGAACCTGACATCTCAAACATTCAACATAATCTTTATTCCATCTGAAAGTGACGATTGAGGACAACAGACTGTTCAAACAGACGTACTGTTGTTTGACTGAGTTTACCTGAAAGAGAGGAACTGTACCAGCTAAAAAAGTAGCTGTGTTAGTAAAAGTTATGAGAAGTAAAGCATGATTCAAAAAAGAGATTTCTGGCTAAACTTTCCTATTTGAGCAAAAATCTTACAGGAAGTTAGCAACATGCTAACTAGCCAACTGAGTTGCTATTGTTCAAGCTAATGCATTAGGCTAAAGGCCCACAAACAAGAACTAATCCACTCTTATTGGACATTTAATCTTGCAGAAAGCTATGAAAGCTAACCGTCGACCCAATTAGCCGACGACGCAAAGCTAAAATAAAGCCTAACGATTGTGTATTTAGTGAAAAATAAGGTCTATAAAGTACTTAAATACTATGTTTTACTGCATGAACACAAATAAACTACTACGTTAAAGTGTAACTGTAACCCTCTGGAAATAATTCCTTTGTTTCTTTGTCCTCCGTGAACAACAGCAGCTCTGTGTGTCTTCAGTTGACCACACACAGTTTCTTTTTATCAGGGTTCAGAACAATGAACATGAGACCGAGGAACCGCTGGACTGAAACAGACTCAGAATGAAGTCCTGAGGATTAAACACGTACAGTCTGCGTGCTGCTCTTTGAGAGGTGCATTCTGGGTGTTTTACGCTCTGCAGACTCGAGCTACGAGAGAGAGTGTGTGTGTTACTGCTTGTGAAGAAGAAGAAGAAGAAGAAGAAGAAGCAAGAAGGAGGAGGAGGAGGAAGGGAATGAAGCAAGTAGGAAAAGAAAAGAGGCAAGAAAGAAAGAATAGGAGCGAAGGAGAAGACAAGAAAGGAAGGAGGGAGGGAGGATGGAGCAGATGAAAGAAGAAACAGAAAGGAAAAGGAAACAAGGAGGTGATAAGAAGGAGGAAGTAAAAAGTAACAGAAGAAGGAAGGACGGGTGAAGGACAGAAGAAGGAGAGAGGGAGGAAAGGAGGAAGAGTTGATAAAATCACGGAAGAGAATAAAGGAAGGGAGACAGGAAGGATGAAATTAAAGAAGGTGATAAAGAAAGGAGAGGGAGGCGAGCAAGGAAACAAGGAGGTGAGGAGAGAGGAAAGAGGGAGGAAGTAAAGAGAGGTAGAAGAAAGGACGGATCTCTCAAGGTGGAGAGACAAAAAAGGAGATAGGGAGGAAAGGAGGAGGAAAGGAATAAAGCACGGAATAGAAAGGGAGGGAGGAGGTAGGAAAAGAAAAGAGGTGATAAAGAAAAAGAGTGAGGAGAGAAGTGAGGAAGGACGTAGGGAGGGAGGGAGGAGGGAGCGATGAAAGAAAAAAGACAGAAGGGCAGGAAGAGGCAACAATGAAGTGAGGAGTGAAGACAGAAAAAGGACAGACAGGCGAGTATATGGAAAAAAAAGGAGACAAAGTGAGGGAGTGTCAAATGGACTACAGAACCCAGAATGCACTGCAACCTTTTTTGGAAACTTAAAACTTTTAACCTGAACTTTAACAAGACAGTAAAAACGCAGGAAAACAAAGTCCTGGCAGGAAGACGCAGCATGTGTGCAGACTTTAGCGTCCGCCGAGAGTCGATGGAGAACAGAGGACTAAAGAGTTCTCTCCTCCCTGCTGTACGTCTGAGGGGCCTCAGTTAACCGAGGTATACATTAGCATTAGCATTAGCACATTTTCAAACACACATTTTAAACGTTTGTGAGTCGAGGATGTGTCAGTGCTGGAAACTCCCCCGCTGTCCTGTCTCTAAACATCTGAACTTCCTTTAAACATGGGTCTCATACAACGGTGTGTATATTATCTTACAAAGAAGTTACTCATCGTTTGTGCTTTTTCTTACACAAGTCCAGCAACACGTGTCACTTTACACTCGTTACGTGAATACAGTCCTTTCAAAATAAACTAGAGGATATCTACAAATTTGACCATAATTTAAACTCGTAAAAAGTGTTGAAATCTGATTTTCTTTTTCAACCAAGTGAACCATAACCATTCATTTACCTCCAACCCAGTCAAGACAAATCCCTGCTGTGCAGCCAAACATTGTTCAAACCTACAGAACTTTATTTACAATTCTAGAGGAGATCCAAACGTTTACAAAAGATACCAAATGTGTCAGGATATGTTTGGGATAAATGTGTATAGATGATGCACAAGTAGAATATTATAAAATGGTGAAGCCATAAAAACAGGCGTCATTGAAGAGATGTAAAAAAAAGACAAAAGACAATGTATGATGATTTTTAAAAAAGGTCAAAATCAGGCAACATTGTTGATGCTTATTGAATGAAAACATTGATTTATTTCCTTTAATATTTAATTCACAAGAGGAAATAGGAATGATTTGGTATTGTTGGCGGTGCAGAGCTCATTCGTGTTACTTGTGTTCTGTTCCCCCCACGGCTTCTGTTGGCTCCTGCAGAATTCTGAAAAGCTCTTACTCTCCTTTTAATCTGCTTCTTTTTCTTCCTTTTCTTAAGTGTGTGGCTTCCTAATCAACCACCCGTTGTTGGAGGATTTTTTTTTCAAACAGTCTCTAGCTGTTCTGTGCTGAGTGCCGAGTGCTGCAGCTGACATCACATGGCTGCACATTCAGCCCACCGGCACTTCAACTGGATTTCAGGGCCTGAGTCACGGTCTGCCCGACGACGTCAGCAACACAAACACGAATAAGTGGGGGCATTTGAAGTTTGCATTGGCACATGACTGAGAAGAACACACAACCTCCTCAGAGGTATAGAAGCGTGTCATCTGCAAAGAAAATCACTTTAATGCGGAGCGGCCGATCGACTCTTTTGTTTTTGCTGAATCAAGAGCACTCCCTGAAATGAGCCCAACAGGGTGTCGACTATGAGCCAGCCGGAGTGTCTTTCCTACAGGGACATGACTTCTGACCCCCAACAGGGGGAGGGTGGGGGATCATGGGAACTGGAGTCCCAAAGTGGCTGTATAGAAGCCCAGGGGAGCTGTTACGGTTTTAAAGGAGAGGGGGAAGTCAACAAGCAGTTAGCCTGGTAGCCTGCAGAGCGAGCATGACAGTCATAAGATGTGTTCATGAGTGTGTCGAGAGGGAACAAAGTGTGACTGCAGCTAATTTTAAGAATGAGAAAGACATTTTTTGTGCTTATTCCAACAGTTAGAGGTGCAGATGTTCGGGGCTTCTGCCTTCTTCTTCTTCTTGTTTGGGTGAAACTACACGTTGGAGTTTTAAAAACAAGTAACGGGAAACTAAAAACGTTGCACATCAAATCTAAAATGTGACTGGAAAATGATAATGTTAATGTTAATATTACACATATGATAATATCGTGTAAATAATCCAGCAACTCTTAAATCATTTATACACTTATGGTTTCAGACTCTCCACACATTTTCTGAAGATATTGCTATTCTGTCGGCCGCGATAGGAAGAAATCTCATATTGCCCTCATAAGACAGATATCCCCCCCCCCCCCCCCCCCCCCCCCAACAATACTTATTTGGAAATTATGGAGATTTCTTTAAAAGGGGGGACGCTGCGGCGGTTTACGATGCGTCATCACATTTTTACCTCTCGTTCCCAAAAGAGGCTGGTTGTGAGAAGATTAAAAAATAATCAGATTGTAGTGATGGTGAATTGAGTCAAATGCACATATTCTGCAAAAGAAGAAGAGTGTGTGTGTGTGTGTGTGTGTGTGTGTGTGTGTGTGTGTGTGTGTGTGTGTGTGTGTGTGTGTGTGTGTGTGTGTGTGTGTGTGTGTGCGCGCGTGTGTGTGTGCAGCTAGTAGTGCTTCAAGTGAACCAAACTCAGCAGCAAAAGCACACATTTCTGGGTTTGGACTCTGTTCAGAGATTCATTAGGAGGAGAATTAGCATAGTGAAGCCGGAGCTCGACCGAGTTCTACCCTCCGAAGCCCGGAGGCGAAACCCAGCGAGCCGTGACGCTTTTATGAAACACACCGAGCTGCAGATAACCGGCGAAATGTCTCAATAGGACGTCGAGAGAATGCTGAACACAGCATCATTCAATGAGCAACCCTCCTCGGTGTTAATTCAGACCGATCCTCAGCTGCACGGCTCAATGACACACTTCACGACTACCAGTGGCTCCAAATATTAACAAAGACGGCAGGATGGTGGAGCAGAGAAGCTTTTCCAGTTGCTGTTATTGTTATTCTAATAACCTGTGTTTAATGAATGCACCACAGGTTTCAAGCAGGTCAAAACCCTGACTATCAGCAAACCTTTCCACGGGAAAGAAAATCCAATATTCCAAACTGATCCGTGAGTATCCGGTTATACGAGAGTCGTTAGCCTTCGAGCGCTATCTGCTCACTGCGATCGCACGGTGTCGAAACGTCCACCGACACCAACGATAATCTGCGCTGGGAGCAAAGCTTTCTGGGAGATCTATTAGACGATGGCAGAACTGAGTTATGCAGAGCTTTGAGCCGGTACAGATGACAAACAATAGACTTCACCTCCTGTCCCGTCTTTCTCTGCAATCAGCAACACTCTATTATTATTATTATTATTATCATTTCTTCTCCTTCTCCGTCTGAGCTCTCTCTTGCTTTTTTTTTTTGGACTAAACACACTCTCCCAAACTCATTAATTCCCGTCTCATTATCTTTCCCGTCTCCTGTTTTTTGTCGTCTTGATTTCCTCCCCAGCAGTTTGCGCTCACTCATTTTCTCCTGAAAGAAAAAAAACGTATAAAAGACGAGAGTCAAGGTTGAGTGATTATTTTCCATCGGCTATAAGGAGAAAGCAGAACAACAAGAACAATCCAACAAGCTCCCTCCTCCTCTTCATTAAATACGCTCTCATCTTTCTATGGAAACACTCCTGTTTGCTCTGAAGTTTGGTTTAAATGAAGCAATATCTACTGGTTACCCAACATCACAGTGAGGAGAAGAACAGAAAAACAAACGATTATTTGGCTGATTTAAAGGATTTCTAAAGGCCTTAAGCGGTAAAAGTATTCGTAAAGATTTCTCTTTTACTTCCTTTGGGAAGTTTGGGAAACATTGCTGCATGTTTTCAGCTCAGTAATGTTAGCATGCTAACAGCTGTTCAGTGTCTACAACTTAGTATTGGTTTGTGTTCTAATGTTCTCACATTTCGTAAGTTAAAATGCCACAATACAGTCGAATAAACAGCGATTAGAACTAGAGTATTAAAATAACATAGCATGTATCCCCTGTGTATTAATCTTAGCTTTCATTAGCCGTGGTTCCTTTAATGCATTTTAAAGGATAGAAAAGCTGTTTTGGAACTAAACTAAATGTAATTTAGGCTCCCTTGAGGTGTTTTACCTTTGTTTGAAAAGGGTTGACGCTCTCAGTGGATTATGGAAACACCTCTGCTGAGTTAATGTTGACGTAGCGAACATTTAACTCACGCATCTTATCTGTTTCTATTTATATCATACATACATTCATACTGGTGGATTACAGCCATGCGTAGCCAACTTCTGACAGAATTACGCTGCAGCCGAGTTTATTTGATCCAAATTAGTTGTAAAAAACGCATCTATTTGGAATTCTTTTTTTTTTTTTTTTTTTGCAATGTTTCAGAATTTCGCTTGAAAAATTTGACTGGAAACACGTCTGCTGTGACATTCAGTCATCTGTTTCAGACGTTTCCGGTCATGAACATGAAGCGCTGGGCAGGTGTACATTTTGACCTGTTGGTGGCGCTAGATTAAAAGTCAGGTGATCATCATTCATCCTCCGCAGCGTTTGTTTTTGGAGATCAGGTGGTTTTCCGGTCCGGGCGTCGTCTCTGGACTCCGTCCATATGAGAACCTCTAACTGGGTTTCTAGATCAAGTTTTTACTGCCATGAGCCAATTCCTTATATAAACCCCTCGTCTTCTGCTTTCTTTCTCTTTGTTCTTTCTCATTTATTCTTTTTAGATGATGATACTGTGTGCATGTGTGTTTGTGCAGCAGAGGGCTGGAAGGGGAGGTGGGGGGGGTCATACCTCTGGTCAGAAACGTGACCTCGGTGACCCGAGTCTGTTGACCTCCGTCACCTCGCCTCGTCAGGACACGGGCGACTCGAGGCGACGTGTCAGGGAGCTGACGGCGTGATGACAAGAGCGGAGGGAATGTGGAGGAACATTTGTGTCGTGGAACATTTGAGCTGATTTTAGAAACAAAAAATCTCACATTTTAAGTATAAACAGCTCATTTATTTTGGGGGGACACCTACGAGTCCTCGCGTCACAGTTGCATCATTTCAACTCGGCCCACTCTTTTTCCCCAAGACGAGGGTTGAGACAGAAGGGCAGAACATACGGAGCCTCTCTGAGCCTGCAGCAGACAGAAAGGCATTGTGGGAGGTGTTTATGGAGAGCAGGGGGGGGGGGGCAAAAGAGAAAGAAAGAGAGGACCATGGCGGGAGTTTCTCACCAACTGTCTCAAGGCTACTCTCACTACGAATCTGTTTTAAAAACGGCGTTATCGCATCTTCTCTTTAAATTATAAGAACTGATCCACCTCGGCCAAGCCAAGAGGTAAAATCCAAGATCAGCAAATGTTACATCAGTGTATCTATTTCATCATTTGCTTTCAAACAAGTAACTGTAACCAAGTAATCCTGAAGTTTTTTGAGTCTCTTACTTTGTACTGCAAAACAAAAATTACAATCTGCTGTAATTTGCGCCTCTTTTCAAGGTTATCACCCAACAAAAACACCCAGAAATACACAGTTCTTTATGTCCCGGTGTGTTAAATATGTATTTTGTCAAGAAAACACTGTTCACTGTTGTGGCGAGGAAAGCTCAAAAATATGCTTCCACTGATGTAAAAAGATGATGGTTCAAAGTCTTCAAAGACATTTTTGCATTTGCCAAGTAAATGATCACATCATCAACAGAGGATTTGACATGATTCAGATTCAGAGTACAATCAGTTTGATTCTGAGGAAAAAGTTTGGACCATTTAGTTTAATCGGGAGACAGATTTCATTACTAATACAAATTAAATGTTGCTGCTTCCTAAAGTCACAGCGGGAAAAATAAATGGCTGAACCACAATAATAAGAACTCCAATCTCAGGTTTTAACTGGCAACAAATTGACCCTATAAACTGCCCTCACATGCCGGTTAGAGCAGCAGATGCCATGTTTTTCTGCGGACTCTTGGCATTGACGACAACTCGCAGCCTGGTCGGCGATGACCTAATTCACCAGCCAACCTCCGTCCCTAAAGGGCAAAGCTGCAGAACAATAAGAACAATAAACACTCTGCACAGCTCCTAACGTCCACTGAGTCGCACAATGCGGGAAACACCACGCGAATGTCGACCAGAGTCGATGTAACCGTCGGGCCTGAGACTGCCGATGGATTCTGAGACCATAGTAATAATAGTTTATGACTAGGCTATTAATGTCAGTTAAACTGTTGATTATTCTCTCGATCAATCCACTGGTTGTTTGTTCTTTAAAATGTTTAAAAAACAAAGAGTTTTAAAATGATTTGACGCTTCTGTGTCCCACTCCAGTACGGTGAAAGTATGGTTCTGGCAATAAAAAATGGTTGTTAAGGCTGACGGAAAGCTCATGGTCAAGGTTTGAAAATCATCAAAGTCAGTTATTTCCACCCGTAGTGTGACACAAATGCAGGATTTTTCTTAAGGACACTGGTGCAGCAGACACCTGGACGCTAATAAATTATAGATTTTTTTACACAGCATATCAGTAACATATGGTACAAGGGCGACAGGAAGTCACAATCAGTACCAAAGGGACAGCGCGGGACACGCTGTACGACACACGACGACTTCCACCCAAAGCCAAAGCCACCATCTGCTCGGGAAGCGTCTTCCACACCGGTGGAGACGGAGGGATGGAAGCAGACTTCTCACTTCTTTAACAAGACGATCGGAGTGAAGCGGTCCTGGATCGCACGCGCTGACCTCGAGGCCACAGCCACGCTGCGTCAGGGACATTAAATATTTAGCACGAACCGGCCGGATTGAGACGTGATTAGAAAAAATAAAAACATGGAGATAAAGGAGCGCTCGGGTTATAAATAATTACAGCTCGGATGTTTTCTAAATCTCTCGACAATCCAGAGAAAAGAAAATAGGATTTCTGTCTTTGAGAAATCTGAAGGAAGAAGAAAAAAAAAGGCTTCATCCCACAGATGTTGGTTTTTGAATAGAGAGAAAAACAACGACGATAAGAGCCGCATGGGTGAGAGGAAGAAAGAGAGAAAAGATGTGGGAGGATGGGGACAGGAAGAGAGGAAAAAGTGGGTGGAAACCAGCGAGGGAAAGGGAATACCGGAGAGAGAGAATACCGGTTTAATTGAGACGCGAAGGCTCGGCCTTCTGTGAAAGGCCGCCGCAGAGAGAGAGCGACACGCCCATCGCTGGCCTTTGTAAAAGGCCAACGATCGACATCTCCCTTCATCTTCCTCAGACCCAAAACAACTGAATTAGATAAAAAACAATCAAAGCTACTTATTAGCAAAAGGTGCTTGTTAAAGAACGATTCAAAAGAATCCGTTTGAAGTCATGAACCTTCAAAGTCAAGCGTTTTTATACGTCTTAAAGATAAAGAAAGATCGGCACCAATTATTTACAATGACGTGTGGCGATTTTGGATCGTATAGAAGTCTAGTCTAAAATGACTCTACTTCTCTCTTGATTTATTCCCTCAGTAAACATTGTAAACATGAGTTTATGGTCTCAATCTCTAGTTTACAGTCTTCTTCAATACAGCATGATGTTCATTTAGTACATTATGCTCCATTTAGAGTCAAACACACCATAAAGCAGGGGATGATTTAGGGGCGGGGCTACACGCTGATTGACAGGTCTCTACCGGAGACGTACACGGCATCTCTACGTCACTCCTCCTCAGTCCAGATATGGTCACTTCCTGTTCACTGGTTGCAAAAAAACCAAGACGGCGACGGCGAAATTGACAAACTTGAGCAAACAACTGTGCAAAACCACACGCTATAATTGGTGGGTATTTTCACCCTTGAATTCTTTCATTCCTTGACATAAGAATTACTATGATTACATACTGTACATGTTTTTTTTATGACACTGCTTCTTCAAAACGCTGCATGTCTGCATCCCAAAACCACTTGTGCCTGGTTCTGGTCCAGCGTTATGGGAGCTTCCTCCTCTCCGGCGTGTGACCGGACCACTAGCGGGTTAATCCTCTCATCTGTGCAGCTCAGTACATCCTGGATTCATACAAATACCTTGTGTGTGTGTGTGTGTGTGTGTGTGTGTGTGTGTGTGTGTAAACACACCCTCCTGTATGTCTCCCTCAGTGTAGCATCAGCAATGCAAATTCACATTTCCACAACGTCTCATACAGTTTCACCGAACCTGGGAGAAAAAAGCTTGTGGGAATTTAGGACTTAAACTTTTTTTTTGTTTTTGTACATAACAATTGAATGGTATGTAACATCACTCCCAAATTATTCTAGATTTCTTTTGTGGGGAATAACGATTTGTACACACTGAATGTATATTCATGCACAAAGTGCACATGCACACCTGTAGTGAACAAGAACCCTGACCCGATGCATGAGTACAATCTGCATATTTTAAGTTTTGCCTTGCCATGTTCAAAACCACACACGCATTGTGAAACACTGGCTGCATCCCATTATGAAGTATTAGCGCCTTCTGATGAATTCAGCCCAGGTAAATCCAATCTGCCATCTTTGATTTCTACATTTTATTTGACCTCCTCCATGATCTCCTGAGCGTAATGTCCACAAACACCGACCCTGAACGCAGCGTAGTTTCAATTCTAAACTCCGTCGACGGTTTCTGAATAACAGTAAAGATGGTCTCAAAATGCCAGGAATCACTAACGGGCCTATCAGCGTGTGTTTACGGGTGAAGGAAGGCATATAAACAGTGTGTGGGCGCTCCAGAGCGTCCTCACAAGTGTTTATAAAGCGTTTGTACATCTTCAAACCAGAGTGACCCGAGGTCCCCAAACTCTCTCTCACAGAGAGAACCGCCAATCCACCTTCGACCCGAAGACCTGGACGCTAGTTCCTCACTCTGTCCTTCTATTTCTGTCACTTCCTGTCTGTATTTCTATTTATTTGTCCACCCCTTTATTAGTCGGCCTTTTATTCCGTTGGTTCCGCTTGGTTCTGTCCAGTTTATTGGTTTTAGCAGAAGGTTGTGAAAGAAGAGCATTTAGTAAAGTGTGGGCCGTTAATCTCATCTCCAGAGATCATACGTGGCGACAGCTTCTCCTCGAGCGTCTCCTGTAACGACATTTAGGACAAATGTGATTACATGTTCTGACTGCAGGAGAAACCGACGCTAAAGTGCCGTCAATTTCCTAAACATAATGACATTTTTTGCTCAGCGTTTGCCGCTTCGTTTGAGTCGTTGAAAAAAAATAAAATAAAAAAAGGTGCGTTTCTCTACATTCTGAGGCGTTATTTCATTACGACGCTGTTAATTAAGTCACCACCAGAAAGAGCCAGAAGCAGTCACGTAGAAACCTTCTACAACATCTCAAATGTAGAGAAACATTCTTGTTTCAGATGAATTCAAATGTTTTTCTTCAACTCTAAACTCTGCTGTTAGCACCTTCTCTAACGCTCATCATTGTCTGTTAAATAGTCACACTATTTAACGTGTGACAAAGGAAATAACACATGCTTAATCTTTCAAAATAAAAGCTCCCTCGCTTCACTCAACGCTGTCGGGGGTTTTACTGCTACAACTTTACTCCTTAATGATCAACAAACAAACAAACTATTTTTACTTTGTCCCCTTCAGTTTTTGTTTTAATAATTGCAAAATATACAGATACATTTAACGTGACCTACATGGTGGGGTACGCCACCAGCTCATGGCGGCTAACGTTAGCACAAGTTTAACTAGATAAAGTCCTGTTTTTGATCATATTTGGGATATAAACCTGGTTATTACGTCTCCCTGTACACGCGATCATAACGGCGTCCAGGTGAGTCTTTTAACGTTCATCCAGGTTTCTAAAACCACGAAGATGTTTACATGCACAACAGAGAAGAACCAGATCATAAGCAGCCTTTGAAACACATTCTATGACTCTCACACTACATTTTAAATTAAATTCCACTTGTGACACAGTTCAGCAGAAGTGAGTCTCGCTTTAAGGGTTTTCAAAGACTTTATGAGCCCTAAGAGTCAAATAAATGGTTTCAATCTGTGCAGGAAAATGAAATTGTTCAAACTATTAAATTATTCAATTTCACCGACTTTTACTTATCTGTCTGCTTTTCATCAGTTTTCGCTATTTTTCTTTTTTAAAAGGCATACCAGTGGTGTCAAATAACACTTGTGCCTCAAAAAATATGTGCCACGTTTTCTCACACACACACACACACACACACACACACACACACACACACACACACACACACACACACACACAGTTTTGTCTGGGAGATAAAAATAAAACATGTGGATCCGGGCTGAACAACATGTTGAACGAGAGTGGGAGCGATCGTCTGGACGAGACGCTATCAGACAGAAACACGACGGCTGTAGACGGATGAAATAAATGAAAACTGATTCATTTCTGGAGCGAAGCCACTGCGAGAGCGGAGCGTCCGGTAACTGAAAACACCGGGGGTTTGATCCCGGTGTCGTACATCTCCAGATAAAAAGAGTGAGAATGTGCCAAAGAAACAAATAGGCCGCATGATGTCGTAGAAACGCACTCAGAGCAACGAGAACGGTTCAGGGTTTCTTCTGGAGCATCGTCCTATATTTACAGTGTTAATATAAGTGTAATATAGTGTAATGTTTACACACAACACTTCAACGACTTCATCCCGATGTGTGGCGACTGGAGTCTGATCACGTAGTTACTGTTGAACAGTTGGGTTGGAGGACATGTTGACATGTTGTCACTATACTTCTTAAAGAGGAAAAAAAAACAGTAGTTTGCCGTTTTGGACGGTCATGTAAAAACTTTTCTACCTCTGTGCGTTCAGGACAAAGACTGGTCCAGGATGTGTTTTGGGCTAGCTTAGCATAAAGACTGCTAGCCTCCACTTACGTTCTTTGTCTGCATGTGTGTCTTACTAGCTATTATAAGAGGTTTGTTTATGGTCGTTTAAAAGTGTAAAAAGCTGTCGCGACTCCTCCTGAGAACAAGACTTCATTCACGGTTTGTGCTAAGCTAAGCTAAGCTAAGCTAAGCTACGTTACGCTGACACAGATCTATCCTTTTAGATGGCAGTAATAATCAGCCGGATCCCTCCGGGGCTTTCTTAGCATGACATAACACTTCAACAGCTCACGGCCCTCATTACATGTAAAGTAGGCCAGCGTTGTGTAACTCTGACAGCACGTCTGCTGCTGCTGCTGTTGTTGTTGTTGTTGTTGTTGTTGTTGTTGGCTTAAAAGCAGTCAAACTCACTGTCACGGAACAATCTGGGGTAACATTTGCCATTTTGGTGGATCCTTTCATCCAAATCTCTTGTACAATGTAAAACAGGAACACACACCTAATCGGCTCTTCCGCGGTCTCCCTGACGGACTCCCGGCTCTCCCAGTTGCCTGGTTATGTGAGGAAACAAAACATAAAGAGAAGGGAGGCCTGCGTAACACAAGACTTCCCAGAAACGGAGAAAAAAGAAACAGACAATGGCTCGTTTGAAGCAGCACAGAGAAGTCACATTGTTGAAGGGTTACGCAACTGAGCGAGGAGGTCGTTTCATGCTATTGATGAGCAAATTGGGGGAGCGGGGGAGTGAGCTCTGGATTGCCAAAAAATTAAAAAATAAAGAATATGGAAAAGCCTTTTTTTTTTTGTTTGTTTTTATTTTGAGTCTGAAAGGAGCAAATGATGAAACCCCCGTCCTTCAACGTGAAGCGGAGCATCTCAAGGGAGGACGACTACAAATCATCCATCTTCACCAGTAAGCCGGACTTAGATAATCCTGTCAGCGCTTAGCAGGGGGGACATTGACACCACACACACACACACACGTTAACAGATGACTTGGGTGAACAAGGTTTCTGCCCCTTTTTTTTAACACTCTGAACCCTGCAGCAGTTCGGCGGCGTCGTTCCGCTGCCGTCACGGTTTTGTCTCGGTGGTCTTTAGTTTCACCGTAGCATAAAAGTCCTGCTCCTCTATGGAAACAGAACAGTCATGACTACAAGTAGAGAGAACTACAAATAGTTTGTGTGTCGTATGACACGTATGCAAGTTGAATTGCTTATTTTACAAAAGTTGGCAAACAGTGAAATCTAGTATATGTGCAACTTGTTTCCCGGGTGTTTCCTGCAATTTTACCGAATTGTTGTCACGTGACCGTTGGTCTCAGGAGAGTCAATCATGGCTTCATAGTTGCGCTGAGGAGCTCAGAATTTAGTGTTTTTTTCAGAATCTTGTTACTTCAAACGGTTTATTTGAGGCAAATTTTTTAAGAAAATGTTTTTTGATGAAATATCACAATTTTTTAAATCGGGCTGAAACGAAGCGAGGGAATAAATATGAGTTATTTTGAGAACGCGACTAATATTAAGAGAAGGTTAAACTAAACTTAAATGTCTGTGGTAGAGAATAAACCCGACTTATAAAGAAATAAAAGAGACAGACAATAAAATATAATTTCAGTTCAAACTAATTCTCCAAAATCAAAATGAAACAGTATCGGGTTTATAAAACTTAATGAAGCGTTTATTCATCTTTTAAATGGCCGATTCTCCTTTGTTGTTTCACTTTTTTAAAGTTAATGAACATTTTAATCCAGAGCTCTACGGCAGGTTGACGTCGTGACCTTTCAGCATGAACAGTTGCTGCAAAGTCATATTTTCATGAGTCCTAACCACGCGGAGACGGTTTCTCTTTGTCCATGTCGGTGTTGATCACTCTGAGATAAACACGCCCTCTGGACATGGAGCCCGGCCAACAACATGAAGATGCAAATCAGGTTCATTCTCCGTTTACGAAGACAAACAGGTGTTAGTGCTTCTCTACAGAGAACAATTTTAAGATTACAAGAACTGAAAAGAACACAAAGAAGAAGAAACTGCAACAAAAACACCATTCTGTCATCCGAACAGACAAAACTTTAAAAATCATAATTAAAGTCACTGTGAGGAACTTTTATCTGGTCCTGAACCAGTCTCAGTTTAGTCCTGATCCTCTACATGAACCAGTCTCAGTGTAGTCCTGGTCCTCTATATGAACCAGTCTCAGTGTAGTCCTGGTCCTCTATCAGACCTCCATCAGTACAGAGACCATCAGAGAGAAGATGGTCTGTTTCTATAGAGTTATTCTTGATGCTCGTCATCGGAGCCACCGGGTCGGATTCTGGTGAAACCAGATGAACTCATGCAGGTTCACCAGAAACTCCTTCAGCTCAGACTCCAGCAGAGACCTGGTCCACCGTGGACAGACCCAGATCCTCCAGCAGAGACCGGTCCACCGTGGACAGACCCAGATCCTCCAGCAGAGACCTGGTCCACTGTGGACAGACCCAGATCCTCCAGCAGAGACCTGGTCCACCGTGGACAGACCCAGATCTGGAGCTCCGGAGGGAGGAGGAGAGCTCAGCTCCTGGCAGCAGCATCTCCTCCTCCTCCTCCTCCTCCTCCAGGAGCAGAGCTTCTCCTCTCTGCTGGAGACCCAGGACGTATTGTTGAACCCGCTGGAGGGAAGGGAGGCAACGGGAGAACCAGAACCAGGACTGAGAGGGTCAGACTGTCAGACCCTGCTGCAGTAGAATGAGAGGTTTTCTAAAGGGACTCTGGTGCTCAGGAACACTACCACTGTAGTCCACAGGGACCAACAGAACCAACACAACATGAAAGTTCCTCATAGTAACTTTAAGTAAGAGGTGATATAGTCTGAATCTTCAAAGTAATTAAAGTTGTCGAAGGTTTGGGTAAATAACAGAAATCTACGAGGACACAAAATAAATAGACGGCTTGTCATAATTCCCTCTTTAATATCTACTAGAAACATGTTTGATAATGCAGTATCAATCAGTCCACCTGTACAAGGGACTGAACCGCTCACCCTGTTAACACCACAGAGCTATAGAGACAGTGAGCACCTGGGAGACACCAAACAATGTGAGGGAGGAGGGGGGGAGGTTTCTATTTGTCTAGTTCAGAGGCAGTTTTATTTACATATGTAAAAGACACCATCTGGAGTACTGTAAACCTCCAACGCCCCGCCGAGCCACACTTGGCCGCGCTCCAGACTCCCAACAGTCGGCTCCGGGGGTTCGATCCCGTCCTTAATAGAACATGGTTTGTATACAAAGAGGGAGGAGGAGGAGGCCCAAGCTCTCCAGCGGTTCCTCCTACGTCAACTTGTTTTTGGGGGGGAAGAGAAGCTGCCAAAGTCTGAGCCAAGTGTGTCCTCTCTCCGGGACAAGCTGGACTTTTTTTTGGGGGGGGGGCCACCAACTTTTAGGAGGAGCCAAAACCACACCGTTTATCAGAGCTGGAAGCCGTAAAAAAGAAGCCAAGAGGAGAGGCTGCAAGTAGAGGTGGTTAGAATGTGAATAGTTTAATATTTATAAAGCACATGGAGCCTACATTCTTTACATTACAGACGCAAAGAACGCCCCAAACCTGCTTGGAGTTCAGAGTGTTAATGTACAAACTGGTTTGTGGGTCGTTTTCTGTGTTCAGCTGGGAGTTTTGGTCTCCTGAGATTTGCTTTAAACTGAGTTTAAACTCGCCGTAGTGAAGCCTTCACGAGGTGTACGCCCCCGAAAACAACTTAATCGCGACTTGCGTGGCGTGCACGGACTCTTGTTTGTGCACCTTTTGATTTTGTTCTTTACAAGGTTTGCAGAAAGGTAATAAAGGAGTCCATGAATATGAGGTATGAGTTTACAGATCCCTCCTCGGCCTTGTGGAGGTTGTTTTATGACGTTTTACCGGTTTCACTCGTCGTCTTCTTTCGTCCTCTCAGCACATTTTGTTTGCACTACGCCCTCCGGCGTTTCGGAGAACAACGCAACGACCAGCGCGTCGAGCTTAAGAACACCTTAACGAAGCTTAAGAGGTGAGAATGTTGAGTCAAACTTTCAGTGACTGCCGGCGTACAGACACTCCAGCTGTCTAAAGCCTCTACAAACAACCGGTGGCGTTTAGGATCTTCTTATTTTGGCAGTTTTTTTGTAAGCCAACCGTTGCACGATGTCCCGTTACAACCGTCTTTCCGTGCACCGCGTGGTCCACGTAGTACTGCAACTAATCGGCCGGGCAGCTTTTCCTCCCCCTTTCGGATCTGCTGCGCTCTAGAGAGGTTTATCACCCCGACATACCGAGAGACAAACAAGCAGCCAAACCTCCGACCGGGCCCGGGGGGGGGGGGGGGGGGGGGGCTTGGCTCCAGCAGGCCGTCAAGCGCATTGTTAACATTCGCAGCACAATGCTGCTCTTATGTCTCCTCTAGTCTCTGTGAGTCAACTACGTTCTAATCTCCTGAGGGGCTTCAAGCACTTCTGGAGATTTAAGGATGAGAGCAGTTTTTTTGTTGTTTTTTTTAGGAAGATTCCAGGGATAAGAGGACGAGACACAGATGGAATTCATTGCTCGTACAGTTTTACTTTCTCCCGTGAGATGTTAAAAACAAGAAACAAGAAGTTCAGTTTGATATCTGCAACTATCTAGACTTCTGTCCTTTGTAAAGGTGTAGCAACACGTGTTCTGGTATTGAACCGTTGGCTGCAGGCCGTTTGGTTTGGTATGAGAGAACCTTTTGGTTCTCCCTGTGACCTGAACAGAAGAGAAATTCATTCGCATCAGTCCGTTGAGCTTGCCCCGCATAAACAATCTTAAGCTACAGCCCAGTTCAGGAATTATTAACAGCTCAGAGTCCAGAGACAAAACTTCTAAATAAACGTTCCTTAGAGTCTGCTGGATGTCTAAATGAGTGACTCGCTTTATAAAGTTAACAATGAGTCCAAGTTGTGTTTAACGCCTGTGAACAGTTATTGCTGCTTTTACTAAACACCTTCACTAACAAAGTTCCTGGAGTTGTGGGGCTATTTTCTATTGTTCAGATGTGGCTGACGGTTTGCTTTTGAAGTCAAGTCTTTGGGGACTTAAGTCTCGCAGCACTTCAAGTCCAAGTCAAGTTTCACGTTGTTATTCTTGTGACTCAAGCCTCAAGTCTCCGTCTCTGAACTAACGCCTCTCTAAAAGGCAGCACTTATTGCAGGACTGCTGTATTAGACCGCATTAGTTTTTAGCTAAGCGTACCTAATAAACTGGCTGCACCACAGACCTGCTGATGCGAGTCTTTAAAAGCACATTTAACCATCTATCATGTTCTAACGGAGCCGGTTCCCACAGAGAGCACAAAGTCCGTCTGAAGGTTGCTCGAGGACACTTCAGCAGGCCTCGCTGGTTGTTCATTTATCTGATTAATCGCCCACAGAAACAGACTCACGAGGAACAATCGCTCCCACTACGAGCAAAACCTTCTCTCACACTACAAGTGATATCAAAGACTTTTGACTTTATCTGTAAAGAATGTGCGAGGAAGAGGAAGAGGAGAGTCCACGGGAATCGCCGGCATACCTCTGTGACAGAGAGCGGCTGACAAAGCTCCAGTGTTCACCTGCAGAGAGGAGCGTGTTTAACACAGAGCCTCTATTGACCCGCTGATGCTGCAGGAGGTTTCGCTTTGGTTTCAGATGTTTTAAAAATAGAGTGTGCAGGTGCGACGAGACAACCAAATGCATCACAAATGGCATCAAAGAAAGCCCAGAAAGGACACTAAAAGATGCGCAGATAACAGGCGAGAGCGGACGCCTACGGTGCCGAGGCGGAAAAACCAAAACTGTAATCAGGCGGCCTTTGGGGCCCAGACGCATCCATCACTCGAGAGATCCGCTTCTCGTTCCTCTGCAGAGGATCTAATAAAGCTGTGCTGTTTAAACGGATTAAGAGCCTCATTGTCCGACCCTAAAGCCCGACGCGGGGCACAGTTCACCCCCCCCCCCCCCTCGCCCGGCTGGAGGAACTGTGTCACCCCCTTTAAAACAATGATTAACTGTATTTGTTCTCCAGGGAGCTCCAGACAGTTAAAACCACACTTAAAAAAAATCTAAAGATTTTTAACATAGACTGTAAATAAGAAGTGGACGTAGTCATCGTGACGTCACTCATTGGTTTGTGGACTAACGTTTAGAAGACTCGAGTTCAGCAATTTCGCCGTCGCCATCTTGGATTACGGCCGTCGTTATGTTGTTTTTTTCGTTACCACTAAACAGGAAGTGACCATATCTGGACTGAGGAGGAGTGACGTAGAGACGCTGTATACGTCTCTGGTAGAGACCTGTCAATCACCGTGTAGCCCCGCCCTAAAGTATCCCCTGCTTTATGGTCTGTTTGACTCTAAATGGACCATAATGTACTAAATGAACATCATGCTGTATTGAAGAAGACTTGAAACTAGAGATTGAGAACATGAATTCATGTTTACTGAGGTAATACTGCAAGTTTTAAGACACTTCCGCATCGGCTTCATTTGGCAGAAGCGGAGGTTGCCGCCTGCATAAAAGTGGTTTTAAGAACAGAAATCTGGCACAGGAGCTGGCGGTAAATAGCCACCAACATGGAAACAAAAAGAAAAGCGAGTTGAGAGGGATCCGAGGGGGGTCACGGGGTCAAAGCTGGAGCTCAACTGTTACAGCGAACACAAGCAGGATGGAGAGAGGAACTCATCGACCGAAAGGCAAATATTTGTGACGTGTGTTTGAAAAGTGTTTCCTCATCAGTTTCATTTATTTTCCCAGCGAAAGGGCAGAGGAGGAGGTTTTCTTTCCTTTTGCTCCCTTCACCTCTCGAGACCTCCTTTTCTCCCGCTCGCAGCACGCCGGCTTCAGCGACAGGCGGGAAGTGTCAAAGAGGGGGAGAAAACAGGCGAGAGAGGGCTGAAAGTGCCCGTCTGAGCGGCTTAATGATGCAATCTGCCAGAAACACCCTCCCTCCCTCCAGAGATGACATCACCTCCCAGAGAAGCAGCATGGCAGAGAACAGTTGCTCGGCTGCGAGCGGTCGTTGGCAGAAAAAGACAATTTCCAACAGCAGTTACGTTACTTTAAGCTGTCGCGAATTGTTTCCAAGATTAGTGACTTCATGTGTTGTAATTCCCCCAGAAGAAAATGGAAACCCACTAATTAAAGCTCTTCTAAAATCTGCTCACCCACATTTTTTGTGTTGTTTTTATGATGTGGGTTCATTGTGCATCACATATGACATATGAAAATGATATGAAAGAGTTTGCTTTGTTCAGAGAAATACGCCTTGATTATCAGTCATTCTTTATGTCTGCTGCTTTTATTCTCAGTGGTAAAACTCGTGATGATCAACTGGAGGTCATCAAAGAGAGTGCTAAAATGTTCCCTCGTCTGGAAGTCAATGGACTGTTTGAATGTGTTTTTGTGTCTGAAATAAGGTCTGTGTTAAACACAAACTGAAGAGATTTTTAACGCTTTCTTCTACAATATAAAATAAGTCAGTAAAAACTCTGGTGAATTTAGAAGCTTTTACGTTTCTTAAAAAACTGTCAAAATAAGACGACTAAACGTCATCATCAGAACATTAATCCTCCTTTAGCTTAGTGGTGGAGTCACTGCAGTATTGACGAGTGTAGTCCAGTCACTGCTGTATTGACGTGTAGTCCAGTCACTGCTGTATTGATGAGCGTAGTACAGTCACTGCAGTATTGACGAGCGTAGTACAGTCACTGCAGTATTGATGAGTGTAGTCCAGTCACTGCTGTATTGACGAGCGTAGTCCAGTCACTGCGGTATTGACGAGCGTAGTTCAGTCACTGCGGTATTGACAAGCGTAGTCCGGTCACCGTTGTATTGAGGAGCGTAGTCCGGTCACCGTTGTATTGACGAGCGTAGTCCGGTCACTGCGGTATTGACGAGCGTAGTCCAGTCAATGCAGTATTGACGAGTGTAGTCGTTCACATGCTGCCTTGGAGGACAGATGGGGAGTTAGGGAGTTTAAATGTTCTTGTTGTTGCAGAGAGTGAAGTCTCCTGATCAGTCTGACGGGATTAACCCTAAACAGCCTTTCATGGCCGAGCTCATCGGGTCTGCAGTCTGAACGCCACCGACTCTCCTTCAGCACACAAACAAACAACTCCAGTACAGCAGATCAATAAATCAGCATTGACTTCTCACATGGCAAAAGAACAGCTGTCTCCCGGAGGAAAGATTGCTGGTTGTTGGACTCATCCACCTCCGTTACGCCCGCCCTGTGTTTGCTTTTTCAGTCTTTATACATCCTCATTCATGATTTGCATAACATACCAAATCATTTTGTCGGATACCTATGAATTAAGGTGCTTTTTGTCCATAGGTATAGCTACGAATGTCCAACAAGAGTCAATTTCCGCTTCTGCGGTTATTTCAAAATAAACTACCATCTTTACAAGAATCCACTCAGATTTAGACAACACTGATTAGCTGGGTTTCCGAAAAGGTTGCAAAATACTTAAATAGGTAAGTGACCTTACTTAAGTACGGAAGTGACGTGACAAATAAGTAAAAAAAAAAAAAGAGTCAAAAATTACGTTGATTCAATACCAATTGATTTTGTTTGATATCTACGAATTACAGCGCATTCCTTTTTGGTGGTATAGCTACGAATGATGTATGAGAACAATCTGCCCCACTACATACTCCCCTATTCACCATGTGTTTTGCGTAACAAACTGTAGAAGTACACAACAATTTACCCAGAAACCCATTCTCAGTCTGCATTCCTAAACAAAGCCAATAAATCAGCTGCCAACAAATGTATTAATTTAACAATCTAAATAAAATCAAACAGGTTCTAGCTCCAAATAAACACTCTCAACTTAAGTCATGCCACGACGCAACTCGCACAATCAACACAACTGTAATCTCATTAGGCTCATTAAGTGTTGATTCTGCAGGAAACTCCAACTTTGTTGTTATGATCAGCACCCGGCCGCTAAAGCCAATTAGGTGATTGAGAGGCTTTTTGTAAAACCAAGCTCTGAAATCTGACATTGATCGGATGGACGCGGGAGGTGGAGCCAATGAAAATGCTGATTGAGGGTCTTCTGATTGCTCTAATGGCAGACGGAGCGGCCGAAGCCCATTACAACGAGCAACCAAAGGGGTTTTTCTTTTACAAATCCCCTGAGCAAGCACAAATGTCATCTCCGTTCAGATCTCAAGGAGGATAAACACTCGTCTCGTCTCAGACACTCAGTCTGATCTCAACGTTCCCTACTTTATTCAAATAATCTTGTGCATAAGACATGAAGATTAAGATAATAACTTTGCAACACTCAAGTTAATGTAATGAAAAGTCCTCAAGTTATAATTTTTGACAAACACTTAACAATATTCTTTTAATGCGATCACAACTATGTTTATAACTACATTATAAAGCATTTATTAAATGTTTATCAAGACTTATTTCAAGATCTTTATCTATTTAGCTTCCTTAACACTTCTACTTTTCAGACCAGTGGAAAGAAAACATCCAAAATTCACATTTGGATGTTTATTTTACTCCTTTGTCTATTTGATATGTACTCAAATGTATCAACAGTTATCATTAAATCATGCCTCATTTGCATATTGAAACACGACATTTCAGAAAACTTGTAACACTTAAATCAATCTGACGACCTTCAGCTCAGACTTGTTGGAAGTGATTCTGAAAAATAAACGTAAAAGTGAGTCTGGTGTTAAAATTGCCTTCAGATGAACACAAAGAGCTTCGCGTCTGAAACTGTATTTTAATTTCTAGCTGCACTCAAAAACAAATCCTCAAAAGCTTTTGTTGTTTTGCTCCCTCTCCTCTTGCCGTCAGTTTCCCCGACTGGACGTCAACCTGTCCTCCGTCTTCCTGCCGAGAACCGACGACCTGAAACCCGGCGGCTGTTCAACCCGCTGACATCTCCAGCCCTCGGATTTGTTGAGCTGACAGCGAGGGAAGATGAATATTTATGGCGCTTCACGCCTCCCACGAGAAGCCAGAGACGACAGCTGATGAACAAACATGTGGACGGACTGCATGTTTAAATATCTCCACTCCATTTGGTGTTTTTAAGCTTTGTTGATCCACGGATGTGTTTATGTTGGCACTGCAAAGAAGACAGCTTTTATCTGTAATTAATCCATTAAAGTATTGGATTCAGGCTTTTTGTTCTCTATTCCAGTGCATTAGTATTATTTCCATCCTTAACCCTCTGAACCCAGAGCAGTTTCGGGGCGTTTTCCTTATAATACCTTATATCATGAAAAAAGAAAAAGCACAAGTAAAATTTCTTTGATTATTTATTTTACAAAATTGGGAAATAATATAATCTATATATCAAAACTGAGGCTCCATGTGCTACATTGAACTATTTACATGTTTACAACCTCTCTGCTCTGTGTTCAGCAGGATGCAGTTCAGTCAAAATTTCACAGATTTTTTGTCACGTGACTGTTGGTCTCAGCCAAGTAAGTGCATCATTTTATGTTTTTTACAAAATCTGGTTAAAGCAAACCATATATTTTGGGCGGAATTTTTAATGAGACATGTACAATAACGCGAATTTGCGTTTTGTCACACACGATGTGTTCAAGGACTGTTGAAGGAAACGTTTATGTTTGTGACAAAGTGTTGGTGAATTTCAACAGTTTTTTGGGGTTCAGAGGGATAAGATAAACTACATCTCTGAGAGGAAACTAAGTTGACCAGATTGCGAGTCACAGTGTGTTCGGCTGATACGTTGTGAGGTGATTAGTTTGTGTTTAATTCTCAGTGAGTGTAACTCTCTCAGCGGCCTCGTCCACCGACAGCAAAGCGCTTCATAAAGCAGGAGATGAAAAGGAAGAAGAGGCCACTCAGGGACAAGTAAAAGATGATTTGCATTCACCTAAAAAACAGAGTTTGTGGATAAAGACGGCGCCGGTGCTCAGGGGAGTCCGACTCAGCGTCTGTTTGCTGAAGAAAACACAACTTTCACTTTGTTTTTACATCCTCTTCTGTGTGCAGAGTGAGTTTTATCACCCTGTGGGCTTCTGAAACCCTGTTAAAATAATAAAAAAAGTGAGGAAATAACAACTTTTCTCCCTTTTCGTCACCCGTCCACAGCTGTATGTTCGGCGTTTGTTCAGCTCCAGAGGCTGATCGTCAGGCTGACGTCGCCTCACTGGATGTGAAAGCGTCGCTCACCTCAGCCTGGTTGTTGGTATTTTTTGGATCTATTTCTCCGGCGGGAGTCAGACGAGGACGGCGGACTCCAGACTGCTCGTCTCGCTCCCGATGTTGAATTCACGAGCTCTGCTGCGTGATAGAAGCTCTGTTCCACTAAAGCAGAAGAAGAAGAAGCCTCTCTCCATCCCCACCGGTCCTCCTCTCCCTGGGAGGGAGGAGGGGAAATAACATCTCTATGGCAACTGCCGGTGGAAAGGTTAAGACGCTACGATGCAGGAGAAGACACGGCGACAACAACGTATACATACATATATATATATATATATATATATATATATATATATATATATATATATATATATATATATATATATATATATACTCTCATCCTGCAGCAGATTGATCTTTAAATACAACCCTGAAGTACTCTGAGAGAGAAAGAAGCAACAACAACAGCAGCAGGAAGCGTTGATGTATCTACCTGTGGCATTAAAATAACAGGAAATTAAAATCACTTATAAACAGAAATCTTCCTCCAGAGTGAACCGAGCTAAAATATAAAATATTTCTGCTGATGAATAAAATGCAAAGTGATAAAATAAATCACTTCTACGGTCATAAAATATTCTAAACTCAAGTTTAACTTACGAGCTGTTCGTGCTCACTTTTAACGGATTATTTAAAGCGATGGAAAGGTGAGTGGGAGTGTCAGGGGCTGATGGGAAATGCGGTCTCACTTTGCCACAAAAGGAAGAACTAATAGTGTGAGATCAATAACTCCCACCATGATGTCATGTGATTGTACCAATGTGCAGAGTTAAAGTGTGCTTTTAAGATAAACTAGTTCTACTGCAGATAAACTAACTTCTCAGTAAAACACCAGCATTGGCCGGTCAATTCTGTTTATTTCTACAGCACATATTAAATGAACATTCTGGATGCTGTTTTAGTAGTTTTTGCCCATCACTACCTTCAGTTTATTGTAATATTGTGCTCCACAAGCCAATTTCTGAGATCTGGAAATTAAAAAAGAAACACGATCGCACAGATTGTTAAATGGTTTATCCAAATTAAAAGTGAACACAAAAAAAAAAAGAAGGTAATATTCTGGCAACTGGGGGCGCCAATAAATTACTGTAAAATTCTGTAAAATTGCAAATATTTTTTTGTTTTTTACAGTGTAGAAAATTAGTCTGTACAAAGTCTGCCTGGAAACACTGATGGATGGTTACAACAGATAGTTTGGGTGATATGTTTTTTTAGTTTCGTTTTTTCCTCACATTCGTGAAAATGAAACCCGAGCTGTAAATAAAAACGGTACTGTCCCTTTAAATCAGATTCACGAGACAAACTAGAACTTGGTTCTCTCTGCACAAACCTGGACTTTCTATTTACATCTGAGTCACATTCACACACTGTGTCACTGATAAGGTGTGTGTGTGTGTGTGTGTGTGTGTGTGTGTGTGTGTGTGTGTGTGTGTGTGTGTGTGTGTGTGTGTGTGTGTGTTAAGTAATACATATATAAATCGGTTACATGCTCCCATCCAAAGGTCGGGCCCCACCCGGCCCACCTGTCGCAACAACCAGGATGACACCTGGATTTTTAACTGGCTTTGATTATTAAGTAGCCGATTCGATTTTCTTGCAGCTGAGTTTTGGGAACTTTAACATCAGAGTTTCAGTTCTGCAGACGATATGAACCGTTCATGTTGCGGTTATCGGTGATATTATTCCGATTGTCATCAAAATAAAACAATTTTTTTTCTATTCAAAAATTCTCTTTTTTGCTCTTCTTCTTGACTTTGTGTCCATCAATTGATCAGATGAATATCAGTTATTAGTTATTAGTTTGTCTTTGCATGAAGTACAACCACTGATGGCAAACACCACAAAAGAAGAAGCGTATTGTTCTTCATCCCTCCGACGCAGACTCACCGGATGGATGTTTGAATTTCTGCCGCATGTCGAGTTTGTTAAAGAAACAAAACGTATAAAAGACGTCGTCTTTGCGAGCCCATAACTTGTAAGTGATTCAGGTAAAATGTCACCGTGTGAATACATTAGGCTGTGCAGCAGGAGGCTCAGTGAGTTTGGCCTTTTATTAACAGCAACAAATCCCCTCACTTCAGTCTGCTGGGGAGGAAAAAGACGTCTCTGTTGGCGATTGGGTCTCCAGTGAATATAAAAATGAATTTGGTTGTTTTCTAAAGAATCACAATGAGGGAAACTTTGATCTGAAACGGGTGAACGTATTTACAACGTCAATGTCTTACTAGAAAGATGAGAGACGAGGAATTACGTGTGACAAAGTTTATAGGCAGTATGTAAATGATGAAACGGTTTATATAATCGATGTATTTCACTAGTTCCTGCTCTGCTACTCTGACGACGTGCCGCTCTTCTACTCTGACGATGCACTGCTCTTCCACTGACGATGCGCCGCTCTTCTACTCTGACGATGCACCGCTCTTCCACTGACGATGCGCCGCTCTTCTACTCTGACGATGCACCGCTCTTCCACTGATAATGCGCCGCTCTTCTACTCTGACGATGCGCCGCTCTTCCACTCTGACGATGCGCCGCTCTTCCACTCCGACGATGCGCCGCTCTTCCACTCCGACGATGCGCCGCTCTTCTACTCCGACGATGCGCCGCTCTTCTACTCCGACGATGCGCCGCTCTTCTACTCCAATGATGCGACGCTCTTCTACCGTAACGATGCGACGCTCTTCTACTGTAACGATACGACGCTCTTCTACTGTAACGATGCAACGCTCTTCTACTGTAACGATGCAATGCTCTTCTACTGCGACGATGTGCCGCTCTTCTGAACCATCGGAGCAGCACGAACAGTCACAGTTACCAGCTGCAACATTAAAGTGATGAACACATTAACGCATCAATAATTATAATCCAGTAATGTTACACCTCATTTTTTGAAACGGGTCATTCTGCATAATAAGAACTTGTACTTTTGGTACTTTAAAGTTTTGAATGGAGGACTTTTACTTCTTCCACCACTGGTTAGTCGATACAGAATAGATTTGTTTACTGTTTTATGAAACAATGAATCAATAATGTAATGAAACTAAACGATTAGTGACAGCTTTAGGAAATGGAGCTCAAACAAAAGCCTGTCGTCAGCTGAATGACACACTGGAGGTTTTTCAAACAGACCGTAATGATCACAAAGAAGAGAGAGAAGAGAGAGAAGAGAGAGAAGAGAAAGAAGAGAGAGCGCTGTAAAAAGACAAAGAGGAATCTTATCGAGTCCAGATGTGACGGAAGGAAACTTACAGAGTTATAAAAAGATTTCCCTTCATGAGGAAGAAACAATGTTTTTTACAAAACTATAATAAACTTCAAATCCTGCCCTGTGTTCGAGTCCACTGTTTTTATTTAATTTTAATGTAAAACACATGTATGGATCGTGTGTCTCAAGTGTGTTTAAAACTATACAGCTGCAAAAATCACAGCTTGTATTTCGACCAAAAACATCTTCTTCTTTTTAACTCAAGTTGTTTCCGTCTTTTAACATCAAACTAATCAAGACACAGACATCAGGTTTGAGGACCATTCCATGTTTCTGAAGGCAAATTAACGAAGAGGCGAAGGTGTTTGATCCCAAATCAGCAGCAGGAACAACTGGACCAGCTCTCAAAGGCCTGAGTCTGAGACCAAGACAAGTTCTAGTTCAACAGGACACGAGACCAAGACCATTCAGAGTCCAACAAGACCAAGACCATTCAGAGTCCAACAAGACCAAGACCATTCAGAGTCCAACAAAACACGAGAGATCAAGACAAGTGGGTCTCAAGACCAGACTCGAGTACTACAGTCCTGAAACACCAGATTTTATAACAGCAACAGTGAAGAAAGTCTCTTTAAATTGGATCGGTTCACCTCATGGCTGATCCACTTGATAACTTCAAGATCAAACATCCCAAACATTACTTCAGTTTTAGAGGAGAACTTAACTAGATCTTCTCAGGAAAGACATTTTGTAACAAACCCTTTCAAAGGGTCTTATTCTCATCTGCAGGAGGATGAAGATGAAGATGTAGAGATTCAGAGAAGAAGACCAGAGGAGAGGTCTAATGAGAGCACCACCGTACTGACGAACACACAGCTCCTGCTGAAGCAGCTTAGCTTGATCCCGATGAGGAGGACGGTGCTTCTACGTCATGTGAAGGCTGCCAGGAAGCGCTGCGTGAACGCTCCTTTAATTTCCAGGAAGCTCCGTTAATGAAAAATCCATAAAGTCTACAAGTGACTCCTTCTTAACCAAAGCAGCCTGAAGGATTGTGTCCACTTCCTTTATCAATCAAACGACATCACGTGATCAATCAGCACACTTCAGCCAGGAAGACATTGCTTTTCTGTAGCGACTATTGAATCCAAGTATCAGCGGGATTTTCATGACAAGAAATGATGCATTTAAATATTTAATTTTCCACTGAAGATCTAAATGAGACATCAGAAGCCCCGCCCACACCGTTTGATTGACAGGTGGTCTGTCACCTCAGCAGAAGAAGAAAAAAAATCTACATTTACAACAAAAATACAGCAGATACAACAACACACACACACACTGCATGAATGTGTGTGTGTGTGTGTGTGTGTGTGTGTGGTGTGTGTGTGTGTGTGTGTGTGTGTGTGTGTGTGTGTGTGTGTAATCTGCAGTGTGTGGAGTGTGTGGCTGAACTGCAGAGCTTAATATTCAGCCAGCAGCCAGATTAGTTCAGGACAACCTGTCAGTCTGCAGCTCTCTCTCTCTCTGTGTGTGTGTGTGTGTGTGTGTGTGTGTGTGTTTGTGTGTGTGTGTGTGTGTGTGTGTGTGTGTGTGTGTGTGTGTGTGTGTGTTGCGCTTATCCGGTTGTGGTGACATTTTGGGGATTCACCGAATATCTCGGGACAAAAGTGAATCAATTGTTTTAGGGTTGAGTCAGAAGAAGTACAGTAGCCTGGAAGTGTCAATCCAGCAAACCAATAAGGTTTCTAGGGAGCTGAAGGAAAGGAGTCCTCCAACCGCTCAACACTCGATCATATATTGATTATTTCATCTGCAGTATGAGAGTTTGTGTAGAAGTAGAACTTCCTCCATTTAGAACCAGAATTACTCATTTGAAAAGTCTTATTTTGTAAAAGCAGGTCTAGAAGATTTAAAGAGTGTTTGAAGACACAAAGTATCATTTTCAGTATCGGCGCTGAAACATTAAAATGTGTCGAATGACATCTGATCCTACACCAAACACTCTGCAGCAGCAAACATCTGGATTTAACTTTCACTCAGCAATCAGCATGAGGCGAGAAAGTCCAATCTACATGGCCGCAGAAGCAACACATATCCCAGCATGCACTGCAGCAAGAAAGAAACCGTGTTGCCCTTTCTTCACCTGCAGGTGCAACCAACAGCTGATGCTGCTCTCAAGCTCACACGTGTGCTCTCAGGGTTGTCGAGGGGCATTCTGGGAAATGTAGGAACTCCCTAAAGTAGAAACGGGTCAAGAGAAGTAAAAAGGTAATCGTGGAGCTTTGTGGTTCGAATCTGACACCTTGACCCTCTTGTCACGCTACCAATGAGGCGCCGTTGAGCAAGGCAGTGCACCCCCACGCTGCTTCAGTTTCTGATTCATCATGTTTTATCTTTATGTTACAGAAGAACCAAGAGGAGCGCCTCAAAGGAGCCTCAAAGGAGCCTCAAAGGAGCGGTGAGGACGTTTTCCACCTCCAGACGACGGTTGGGCACAAACCTCGGGAGTTTAATGCCTTGCTCAAGGGCTCCTCAACAGCCCACGTGGCGCCTGAGAAGCTTGTAGTGGACACCTGACTGCTCATGAAGTCGTTTTTATGCCCCCCCCCCCCCCTCCTACTCTTCTTCTTCTGTGGTGAGGGGCTCTGGAGGAGGAAGGGATGATGCGTGGAAATCAAAAAATTAGGTCAAAGTCTGCGGGATGAAGAGGAGGGGGGGGAGGAGGGGGGAGGAGGGGGGGGGGGGTCACATTCGCTGCCGGCGTTTACAGCCTCAGCATGTAAATAATGCACCGGGGCTTCTGACCCCCCCCCCCCCCCCCCCCCCCAGACGCTTGTTTACATTGGAGTAACTCTGAGCCGGCGGTTTATATAAAGACAGAAAAAAGGGAATGTGTGTCACCTTTTCCTCCCCCCCTCCTCCCTCCTCCCCCCTCCTCCCCCCTCCTCCTCCCCTCCTCCTCCCTCCCCTCTCATTTCTCTCAGATGCAGATTCCTCTGAAAGCTGCAGTGGAAACATTAAAATGCAATGTGTGCGTTTGCAGTCAGCTGTTAAAATCTCTCTCCCTCTCTCTCTCTCTGTCGCTCTCTCTCTCTCTCTCTCTACCCCCCTCTCTCCCCCCCTCTCTCTCTCTCTCTCTCTCTCCCCCCCTCTCTCTCCCTCTCTCTCTCCCCCCTCTCTCTCCCCCCCTCTCTCTCTCTTCCCTCTCTCTCCCCTCTCTCTCTCTCCCCCCTCTCTCTCTCTTCCCCTCTCTCCCCCCTTTCTCTCTCTTCCCCTCTCTCCCCCCTCTCTCTCCCCCCCCTCTCTCTCTCTCCCCCTCTCTCTCTTCCCCTCTCTCTCTCCCCCCCTCTCTCTCTCTTCCCCTCTCTCCCCCCTTTCTCTCTCTTCCCTCTCTCCCCCCTCTCTCTCCCCCTCTCTCCCCCCTCTCTCTCCCCCTCACTCTCCCCCCCCTCTCTCTCTCCCCCTCTCCCCCCTCTCTCTCCCCCTCTCTCTCCCCCCCTCTCTCTCTCCCCTCTCCCCCCCCCTCTCTCTCTCTCACACTCTCTCTCTCCCCCTCTCTCCCCCCCTCTCTCTCTCTCTCTCACTCTCTCTCCCCCCCTCTCTCTCTCTCTCTCCATACATGGCTGAGCTCCACCACACTCCATGAGAAAAACAGGGAAATCGCCGCTCGCATGCAGGAAGCTGAAATATGACACTGTGATACTCTCCAGGCTGAGAGTGTGCAGTCTGCAGCAATGTGACATATCAATCTGAAAACCAGGAGGAGGAGGAGGAGGAGGAGGAGGAGGAGGAGGAGGAGGAGGAGGGAGCTAATGAGAAAATCAATACCCAGCATGCATTTCAGCGTAACGTATATGCTCTGATGTTATGGAAAGAATCTGGAATATAATGGAAATCATTCATTCCTCAACGGAGCTCCAAAGAAGCTGCGTGGCTGCAGAGTGTGTGTGTGTGTGTGTGTGTGTGTGTGTGTGTGTGTGTGTGTGTGTGTGTGTGCCTCATGTGAAAACTGTGTCTGGGAACAGCTGCACTGCTCATGTGCACATATAATCTAAGCAGCATGCAGAGCTCTGCTGAACGGGAGTTTCCAATAGAAGAAGAAGAAGAAGAAGAAGAAGAAGAAGAGAAAACACAAAACTTCTTGTTGACGAACCAGAGAGAGGCTGAGTGATGCTCCCACTGGAGCTACAAAAAGACCTTTAAGTGCTTCTTTAAAAAGGTGTTTATTAACAGCTGTGATGAGAGATAATAATGACTGTTCTGTTTCACATCATGTCAGCTGAATCATCTGGGTGCTTTGGACTCTTGTAATGGACATTAGTTACTATTGTTCATCACTTTGTACACTGAGGATCAATGGACTCATTGGGACAGATAGTCACTAATTCATTTATCACAATGTTTGGTGCATTGTGATTATGTTAGGGTTCATATTCAGCTTTTAAATGATGTTATCTCTAGAACGTTCCTATGACACCTGGTGCTGTTCATGATATTTCAGAGTACTTTTTGGGCTATTTCTGATCTCCATCTAGACAGTTCTGATGGTAACTCATGAGGTGAATATCACAATAATACATGAGGTGAATGTCATAATAATACGTGACTCAGAACACCAGCAGTCTGTCTCCACATCTCCTGCGTCCACATCTGAGCCACATGAACCGTCACGGCGGCGGCATGTGTGTGTTCAATAAAAAGGGACACATAGGGACTCGAACTTGTGGCACTTCAACACACTTCTTCCTCTCTGCAGTGAAAACTCTGAACCGGTTCCGAGCGACCAGCAAGGGACCCGAAACCCCCCCCCCCCCCCCCGCCCCCCGCAGAGCAGCAACAGCAGCAACCCGGGCAGAGCCGCCCGGAGCTCGGCGGTGAGATTCAAGTACTCACCCTCGGATAACTCGAGCTCCAGCTCGGCCAGTCTGGTCCGCACCTCCGCAGTCAGCGGCACCGGGTCCCGGTCCGCCATTCCTCCGTGAGAACCCGACTTAAATCTGTGGGTCCGTCTTCTCTCTCTCCAGGCTTCTTCTTCTGCTCGAAATATCCCCCAAAATATCCAAAGTCGGTCGGACTG
>NW_027176436.1:65000-67643 GCF_023349555.1 Cebidichthys violaceus
CCCCCCCCAAAAAAAACAGGAACACCCCCCCCCCCCCCCCCTTTTTTTTTTTTGGAAAGCGGTACCATCCAGTCCGAGGTACCGCACTCCAGGGTTTGCTTCCGGGTGGGACTCTTCTTTATTCCACACATGCACACATTCACAGTTCAGGGAGGCCCTGGTTTGTAAATCAAGCTGCTCCTACAGTCAGTGGTGTCACATTGTAGATCTAGCTCCAGTCTTTGATTGGACTTTCAGGAACAAGAAGAAGAAGAAAAATCACATCTTCAAAATAATACAAAAATTAAAAAACTAAACAAAACTAGAAGCCGGAGGAGGCGAGCGCTCAGCTATGTACAGGTTAAACAAACGGAAGCAACAGAAGAGAGAACACAACAGTTGTATAATGGCACAGTTATTGGGTTTCTTTGCACACATCAAAATGCAGTCCACGTGTGATCCAACGGGTCAGAACAAGACGTCTCAACATGGTACTGGACTGTATGTGCCAGAGAAGTGTGTCGCTGCGCAACGCGTAAAAACTAAAACAAACCGATTCCAGTTGAGCGTCTGCTCCCCCCCCCCCAAAAAAAAAAAATATTTGTACATTTATTTCTCAGGAGAGGAAGTCATGAAAGCTGAGGAACGTGAAGAAGAAAACCTCAAGAACGGAGAAAAGACGCAGCGACAGCGAGACTCTTTTTCTTTTCTTTTTTTTTTGTGTGTTTTTTTTTGGCCGAGTGGACGTCTCGTCCCGCCGCTGCATCGACACTCCAGGAGCAACGACGACTCCCAACATTTCACTTTGTTTCCCAAAAAGTGTCTTTAAAAAAAAAAAAAAAGAAAGAAAAGGAAAGTAAAGAAACAACTAAAAAGTACAATCCACCGGGGGGGGGGGGGGGGGGGGGGGGGGGTCCAAAAATGTGTCGTCAGCTTTGCAGGTGATTAAAAAAAAAAACGACCTCCCGCCTCGAGTGCGGTACAGGAGACAAAACTGTGACGTGTCCATCAGGCATCGCTCTTTGTTTCATCTTTTGTCTTTTAAAGAGGAGGTGCAGCTCGTACGGAAGTTCAAACTGACCTCAGTGTGAACGGTGTGTCTACAGAGAGCTGAAGTTCTGTTTCTGGTCCTCGTGATCTTTTCACTTTTTGTCAACGTTTCTTTTTACCGGTTTGTAGTTTTTCTGTCCTTATTCTAAGAGAGACAACAAAACGGATAACCGTGAACTACAAAAAAAAAAAAAAAAAAACACATCCGGGGTAATAACAGCCGAACGCCCCATTTTCAACACAGATAAACTCAAAATGGTGCTCGCATTCAACAAACTACATCTCCCATGAGTCTCAGCTGTCAGGTACCAAAATGTGGCGTAAAACGTTGCGTCTGATCGGGTAGGTTTTTCCATTATGTGATTCAAGTTCTTGTGTTTAGAAAACATTGACTTCTTTAGTTGAAATGAGAAAACATAAAAAAGTTTTTGTATCGCTACCGAAACTTCCGACATCGTAAAGGCACCGCCACAGCGAGCCCTTTGGTAGCTATCGTATGCTAACAGAAATTAGCATTTATATTGGGTAAATAAATTGTTATCAACGTTAGGTGAAGCTGCTATTCTACTTTCTCTCCGAGAGCGAGACGGGAGGACGCGATACAACTCTAACATGAGATTGATTAGCACAGAGCTGGGCTCGGTTAGCTTAGCTTAGCATAAAATACTGGAAACAAGTGGAAACAGCTAGCCAGGTTCCGTCCAAGCATCAAGAACAAGCATACCAGCACCTCTGAAGCTCAATAATCAACATGCATCTTAAAAACTGAAACCTCAAAACAACTATTTGTGTTGCGTGCTGGAAATATGTTCTTGCCATTTGTCAGAAGCTGCGTTTGTTTACATAATAAGCTTTAGAGGCGTTGGTGGAGGATCTTCAAACCCACAGAAATAGCAGTAGAAAGGACAGTGTAGTTACGTGACGAGTACAAAAGAAGATAGTGATTGTTGTCAGTTGGTATGGTGAAAACACGCGTCAGTGGGGTCGTTAAGTGTTGTACGAGCTAACCGGGAAAGAGACGGCTAGCTAGTTAGCTAGTTCACTAGCTCGTCCTTCTTCTGGAGCGTCGGGGAGTGAGGCGGTCGGGACAGTTAGCTCGCTATCTAGCATTAAAGCGTGGTGGAATAAGCAAGCTAGCTGACTAGCCAGCTGTCCGCTAGTTAGCTTGTTAATTCCACCACGCTTTAGTGCTACACCGGTTACAGAAAACCGGTGAATGTGCTTTCCTACGCTGGGATACGAGTGTGCGTTACTGCAAAAACCTCACCTTCAGTTCTTCCGACTTGCCGTGAGTCTGTTTCCTGTTTAGCTAATACGGAAGCTAGCATGCTACGGTCCAGGTAAAAATGGCCACCGCTCTAACCATCCCGCTACGTCGACTTGAAACGGGAACGTCCGTTCTGCTGCCATTTTGTTTCTATTGGTTCACCCTGTTTCCTGTCTTTATGATGCTAAGCTAAGCTAACACACAGCCTGAGTGGTTCTGATCTTCTTGTCTCTCAAAAGAAATAAGCGTGTTTCCCTCCTTCAATGACAAAACGCTGTGAATGTTAGTACATTAGTAAAAGATACGCATTCATCTCTGAACATGGACAGAAAAAACACAAGTTAAGT
>NW_027176437.1:0-67469 GCF_023349555.1 Cebidichthys violaceus
CAGTCGTAGGAGAACTAGAGAAAGTTTGCAGGACGCCATGAAAAAAACAAACAATATCAGTGGTACAAAATCCACAGAACGACGAGTCAAAAAAATGAATCTGTGCCACTGTCCGATCTCCTCCCTGGCATTGAATCAATCCAATCACTCCCTGAGACGTCTAGACAAACTCTAATCACTTACAATTCTGAGCAATCACTTCCATCCCATGATGCATTTGGTTGGTGACAGGACAGGTCTCTTTCAGGGTGACGGTGCTACAATCATTCAGGCAGCAATTATGTAACATAACAGCTTTGAAGAGTGTGACAGTGATTTGATAATCATGTGGCAGTGAGTAGCCATACGCTGTCAATAATTATACAGGTTAGTTATACCGCATGCTGTATGCAATATCAGTCCGTCAATATCAATATTACTCAGTTGACACATGTAGTTACGCTGCTTAAAAAGCACACAATAGTGGAATAAATATTGTTTTTTTTAGGATGGAGGGTGCCAAGAAAGAAACGGTTGAAGTGATGAGGGAGTGTGAAGGGAGCGATTTTCTTTGTCTGTCAAAGTTTTAACCCGGTCTCAACGTTGACAGCTTCAGTCACTTATCCACAGATAAAAATAAAAATGAAAGAGACGCAGGAAGCACGTGAGAAGAGAATATAGTGGAAAGGAAGAAGGGAGGGCCAAGCGGAAGAAGAGAGCAGGCCTACACTCTGCTGTCTCAAGTGTTACCTGTGTTTCACCTTTAATCCCATCGTATTTTGCTGGAAGAACAAGGTTTGCTGGGAGAATTCCTTTCCAACTGTGAGACGATGGCTCCCAGGGCTCGGTATTTGTCAAAGAAACTCCTGCACAGGCCTCAGCCCCAGCCCCGGAAAAACCCTTTGTCAAACAGCCAGCATTTTTCATTCTGCTGTTGTTGTGTCTCGGTCTCACCTAAGGCCATTAAACTCACAAAAGAATAAATTACATTAATTGCCAGTCTCGATGAGAACAGCTGGGCTGAGGTGCAGAACAACAACGATAAAACGAATTACAAGGAAATAAACCCCGGGTAAGAGAAGAAGCTCTCCTGACTTTCTTGGGGTTTCGGGAGGGGGAGAGAGGGGAGGGGGGGAGGGTGTTGTTTGCAAAACAAAATGGCTGCTACTTAATGCACTTCCAATTGCAGGATGAGTTTTCATTTAGGTTCGGTGTGACATGAGGATAAGTCAAAGAACTTCTCTTTTTTTTTTTCCCTGGGTGAAGGCGTCCTCTGCACCCATGCTGCCCCAGTTCATCTTGACACCTTTCACCATTAGGGCCCAGGTGCATAGCTAATGAGGGGCTGGTGATCCGCACACCTGTGTGCTGCGGGAGGGAGGCGGGAGGCCCGGCACCTTGACTAATGCACTCACCCCTGTTGCCCCGTTTTCCATCTGTCTCCATCCCCCCTTCCTTTTGTTCTGCCTGAACAAACCGTCTTCCGTTCCCATATCCATCAGACTTCCTCCCGCTCCTCCGGTCCGCCCTCGTACTTCAACGCACGTCTCGGCGATGTGTTTCCCGGGCGTTTGTGCCTTCGGCCGAGGCTGCCCCGAGCACATGGCCGAGGCGTGCCTCCGAGAAGAGCTCATTAGAAGGTGTGAGCGCAACCCCTGATTGATTTCTGAGCATGACACAGTGAGAGAGCCAAGATGTAGCGCAAACACCTCTTCTGAAGACTGCGTGTGTGTGTGTGTGTGTGTGTGTGTGTGTGTGTGTGTGTGTGTGTGTGTGTGAAGTAGAGAAAAGATGCGAGAGTTGAGGGTTAGGGGGATCAAGAACAAGAGAGTGAAAGAAAAACAAAGGGAGGGGGGGGGACAGCCAGCAGAGACAGAAACTGACTATGCTCTCTCTTTCTTTTATGTGCCTTTATATTTTGTTGTTGTTTCGCTCGCGTTCAGGGCTGTGCAATGAACTGAGGAGTGGCTAACTCGCTCCAATTTGTCAAGAGCTCTCCGACTGTTGTTTGGGCTGTGGGTGGGGGTGAGGAGGGCGCAGCCGCTGATGCCAGCCCTCCAATAGCGGAGTGATTACTGGGCACTGGGCCGTGCTGAGCCGGGCTGGGGCGTCAAAACATGCCGTTGCACTTCACTAGACACTGCTGTATAAAGACGTGTGCTGAGACCTATATGCTCTGACAATGCTCTGCTAAATTCAGACGACATTAAGGGGCTACTTGATTATTTGCCAGCGACTTTGGCTCTTAAATATCTATATAGACGAAATGGGGAATTTTATGTCATATCGTCTTTTTGAGGTAATAAAATCTCGTCTTTTCACATCAAGGATACATAATTTTGTCAAGCATCATTTGCATTAGGTTATTAAATTTGTTTCAAGGTAACTGATCTTGATCTGTCTTCGTAAGACATTCTAAAGATAATCTATCTTTAATTTAGAGCTGATGAGAAATGTGTCTGAGAGGCAGATAACAAGGTTGTCATGCTGACATCCCAAACATTTATTAAGAGAAAACTAGATGGCTTTCAAGAATCAGACCAAACTGGTCAAGATAACACGGCAAACATCTTTTTTTTGTTGTTGTTTAATTAATACATTCTAGTGCATCCATCTATCCAGCAGCTATTCCTGCTTATTCTCTGATGGGCCGCAGGAGAACGCAGCCGATCGCAGCCGAGATTGGGCGAGAGGCGGGGTCCGCCAGTCAATCGCGAGGCTGACACGCAGAGGCAGACGACCATTCACGCTCACAGGCAATTTAGAGCAGCAAATGAACACAACCTGCATGTGACTGAGGTAGGAGAACCGGAGCGCCTGCAGAAAACTCACGCAGACCCAGGGGAGCAAGAACGCAAGAACCGCGCCGATCGGACCGGCTGGTTCCATCCCACAACCTCCTCGTGAGGTGAGAGTGATAAGCACCGTGACAGCCCGCCAAATCAAGTATAGTCAAATCAAACTATACATCTAAATAAGAGGGATAATCTTACAATATGTTTACCATTTTGTAACGGGGGACTTTTTGCAGTGTAGAGCATACAGACACTTTACACTACGTGCATCGTGCGTCACGTACTCAAGCTAATGGAAAATTGGACGGCATCATTTACACGCAGAGAGCAACCCAGCTGTATCGTGTTAATGGCAAAATTAAAGCAAGTGACAATCTATATTTCCCACAAACCCCTTTTCACAAAATTGTACTCGGCACATCTTTGGGTGCCACGGTGTGTAAGCAGTCTTGTTCTCCAGTCCCTGTGCGTGCGCCTCCTTTATAGCAACATGTACACAACCCCGTGTACATCAATTCCCCAATGTAATTCTTAGTCTCTCTGCCCCATGTCTGCATATGATTATTGATTCTATAAAGAGGGGCCCTTCAATAGCGTCAAGGCATTTACATTTGCATTTATATTCTCGCTGCGATGGTGTTCCTCTACAGCAATGAAACCTCTCACTCGCCAAGGGATGAGTGGAAGGGAGGGAGAGACTTTTGATAAGGCTACTGTCATTCATTTCAATTTCCTTATCGAGCCTAAGTGCCTTCTATGAATTGGCCCTTTAAAGTACACAAATTAGAGCCATCAGTTATGCTAGAATGTGAAACAAGGACGGGGGGGAAAGCAGTGAGCGAATGTTACGGAGGCAGAGAACAGTGCGAAGAGCCACGGGGAGAGAATTAAACAAACGGCAGAGAGAAAGAGAGAAATAAAAACGAGAGCGAGAAAGACAGTGTTAATGAGTGTGTGAGACAGTGAGACCACTGTGTGGGCAGCCCTAAAGAACAAATGTCTCTAATGCTTAATTCCACAGGGAGCAGTCAGGGTACGGTTCTTATCATTTTATAATGATGATTACTCAGGGTCTGTGGAATAGGCACCCACTCAGGGGCCATACCAAAAAAAAAAAGAAAGAAAGAAAACGGCAAAGTCAAGCAAACACGGCAGGAAGTAAAATATATGCTGAAGAAAAATTACAGGACATTCAATTGCAGAGATTATGTGTTTGCTCCTAATAAGTGCGATAAAAGAAGTAAAAAAACCTCATGCATTTAAATATGCTTCTTAGCCTAGTATAATCCCTAGTCTCTGCGTCATTGTGACTCCGGCAAGAGATGCACCCAAACAATACTTCTATACCAAGTACTGTTTGTTTGCTTTACATATGAATAGCCCACTTTATTTCTGGAAGTACACCAATCACTTTTGGTCCATTAAATTCTAATTAGTAGAGATAGAGCCTAAAGCCTCACAGAGAGAGAGATAGTATTATAGAGGCTGGGAGAGAGCAGAAAAAGGAGAGACAGAGGAGACTTGTTCCACACTGACAGAGCCTAAACAAAGCCACACAATGGAGAAGGCCTCAGAGTTGGTTTGAGTCGGAAATCAACCCCTTAGGGCCCATTCACTTGCACCTCTTATCATCTGTAATAATACGTTTGTCAGTTTGTTATTTCCATAGTTTTCACCCACCATATCTGTCTTAGTTGGAACACACGTTCTTGTGGATAGGGTTCTGATGCACGTCGAGTTCTACCTTCAAATAAAGTGGTTTAGATCAATGACTCCCAACGCTTTGGGCTGCGTGTGACGACTGCTTATGACCAGTTCAACCAGAATGTAATCTTCACTATATTTTTAAACGACTGAAAAGATCAAATCTGCAATTTGCTTGCATTTCATAGGGTGAAAATACAAATTAACATTATTTTAAGAAGCAGAAATGTATATTTATTTCTGGTTCATGTCCTTTTAATCATCTTGTGACGCCTCAAATGTCTCATGGGAGCCCTTTTTTGGGTCCAGGTCCCCGGGTTGGGAACCTCTGATTTAGATAACCTGGCTAAATGTTGTTCTCTTTCTTAACATACTGGCCAATTACCATGTAATAAACGTCATAGATTATTATGTCCATAGTTGTTTCCATGTGTTATGTTCTGAGTGCAAGTCAAATCTAGAAAAAAGCTCCTTCTTTTCTGGCCTCTACACTGAGAAAAGGAGACAGTGTTGCTCATTACAATAACGGCTGGTTAAGACTCCACTGGAGTCCTGTTTTACAGAGCTATTTGTTCTGATCCAATTGCAGGAGTGAACTACACCATGTGCACTTTTTGGGCTCCCAAGTGGCTCCAATATCGTTTCAAACAAACAATATGTTGTTAAAATGTTTATTCTGCCACCAATGATAATGTATTAATGATACATCACCTAAAATGTTTAAAATTAAAAGATAAATTAATAAATTCAGGCTTCTTAGTGCTCAGCTCATCATGGGGTCTTGCATAGTTATCTCCTGACTTCTTGTCCCCAGAATTACTTTGGTAAGTATACAATATTTTCATAATAGAAGATGGACAAAACTGCTAAAATTCAGCCCAAGTTATACTGAACCAGAATGATCCGTTACCTAAATAAGAGCAGTGAGTCTGTTCCTGCTTCCTATCGGCGTCGTTGTTGTCGAGTGGATCCAGGAGTGATCTGAATGTTGCCGGTGTGTGAGTGAATCAGCCATCGATCTGATGCAGCCCATAAAGCAGCCGCAGACTTTGGTAACTCGGGCTTCAGGGGGTTGGTACAGTGTCTGCCAAATAGCAGGCCTGATTAATGCACTGATAATCTGCTCCATAAATAGAACCACCAGTCAGTCTCTGTTTTGTATTTTATGTATCTGCCTTTACTGCAGCAATAACTGTTGGAGGGCTGTATTTCACGGCTGTTCAGCCGCCAAACTTCTCTCACTTACACCCTGTCTCGCTTTCTCATTCACTCACTCTCTCCTCCTCCTCCTCTCTGGCCCCACTCCTCTTTGATGAAGAGTGAAAGAGCATGTTGTCTAAAACTTTTTGGCAAGTGGTGAGAATACAAAAAAGACCGAGAGGAAGAGGCAGCTTTCACAATACATCAAGCTCTCTCTTCAACAACACCTACAGTTTGCCGATACCTGTGGGTCTCTTTCATCATGAGTCACTGATAAACAGAGGAGAGGCTGCCGGATTAGAGGAGAAGGCTGGAAAAGAGAGCGCACCCCCTCTTCGAGAGGAGAAGCCTTGCCAACCAATAACATGGGTCACCGGTTCCCAGGCCAAACTGTATCGTGATGGAGCACTGGGATGCCAGGGCTCAACCAAGAGCGAAGGTGACAAAAGGAGGAAAAGCTTTTACCACGTCGGCAGCGGAAGAAAAAAAAACATTTGTTACTCACTACAAAGGGAACATGGCAGAATTCCCCAGTCCCAATCCCCATCTGACTGGAGATATAGCTCCGGGGTAGTCATGCTCTATCAGGCCTCGCCTGAACCAGATCTGTCTCCCGCATTAGCATTCTCATGCGAATAAATAACGGTGATGATGGTGACACCGTTCGGCATGCTTAATGGGGAGAAGGTGGGCTGCCGGTTCACGACAATACAGCCGACCCTGAAAAGTATGTTCAGTGAACAAACAAACGCTGGAAGACAAAACGTATTAACCGAGAACAAAAAAAAAAAAAACACTGAAGCTGGCACTTTTTTAGTCATCAAGGTCTCCAAACAAACAATTCAAATAGTTATCATATACCGTTTGCTGCTTTGTGCGAGCTTCACAGCAAAACACAGCAATACACGCTGCCCTTTATCCTCATATTAGAGAGCACACCACTCTTCAATCCCACCCATTTGCACGGCTTATGAATATTCTAATTTAAAGCATGAAAACATCCTTTTAGTGGCCGTTGGCAGTTCAGCTATGATTGTGTGCCAGCAGAAATACAGCTAAACAACAGCAGCAACCTCTGCGTGATCCTCCGACTTGACCGCTGTTTTAATTACAAAAATTATAATTACGATGAATTGGATAAATGTGTCTACTGGGCCTAAAACTCAGCAAGAAAGCAATGTGCTTTCATATTCAAAATTTTATTTTGTAAGGGCAGAGGAACAAGTTTGAAATAGGGCCCCGAAGCAACCGTTAATTTACTGTATCCTGAGATGTTGCTTTAATTTATTGACACCGGTTTGTTTTCGATTTGAGGTGAAGTGCTCTGGAGAGTGTTGCTAAAAGAAGGTGAGGGGGGGGGGCATTTCCATTATGGCCAAGGAAAAAAAAAAGCAGCGACAGGAGCCTTTCAGTGCACAAAGCTGCCCTGTGACTTGATGAATGGCCAGCCTTTAATGTTATGGGGGATTAAAGATAACTTCTGAACGATCAGCGGGCCAACGTATAGGCAGCTCCTCTTTCACCAGCATAATAAGTTCTCAGCTGCCACTGGTTTAATTACCTCCTCTTAAAACTCAATCCACGTGGACCCCACTTTAAAAAAAAAATAAGATGGCAGGAGGATTAAGTTGAGGGGGGGGGCGGTGGGGGTCAGGTATTCCATTGATTACAAGGTACCATTAAAGATCAAGAGAGGAGCCTCTTAGAGACATCCATCAGGCTGAGACTGAAGCGGCCGTAATGATCTTCCTGTACACCATAAATAACGCCGATCGTGTTGCTTGTATCTCGTCCGCAGCGCTCTGGGTTTGTTATGAAGCAGCTCAGCCCTCCTCGGTGCAGGCGAGGCCCTCGGGAGTGTCCGTTTGGACCACCCTCTCTCATTCCACCCACCTGAGCCACTGAGCAAGTTTGCAAGAAATCCATCAGGACTGCGTCGTTTGGAATGAACGGATTCCCCCCCCCCCCGGGGGAGAGAGGTCACTGGAGCTACGAGTCACAACTGTCGTATGAAAAACAGAGCGGAGGCGCGTTGTGACTGCCAGATGAGCATCTGAGACGCATGTTTATGCCGCTGCCAGGTTCTGGTTGCAGGATCGGCACGCCAGGAGCTCAAGATGCAAAGAGAGACAGTTTTAGTCGACGGATGGACAACGTTCCCGACAGAATAACGCTCCGATTGTCAAAGAAAATGTTACTCTGCAAGCAGTAAATTGGCGGGAAATGCAACAATGAATAAAACACGATGTTAACATCTGTTACAATGACAAACATCTAAAATGGCTTGTGGTCAATCACCATTGGGGAGCAACGTGTAAGTTGATGTTACTGGCAACTGTGAAATGTATTGGAGGGAATCCCCGTCCTCCCCTTCACAGGAGATATGCGTTTGTGCATATGGAACAAATGTGAACTAAAAGCAGCATGAGAAACATATGCTTTGGCTCCCGGCAGACAGAGACCACAGGGACCATGTGCTTCACCCCTGGCTCCCCCCACTTTGTTTTCATCTTCGCTTGCCTCCAGTGGGCGGCTGGTTTGCTGGATTATAGAAATGAAAAAAGACACAAAAAAAAAGAAAAACGTGTTGCAGGCGGAGATCTTCATTGGCTGGCGATGAAGGATGGCGGCATACAAAACGGCCGCCTGTTGACACCTACCGGGGGTGGGGTTAGAGAAGGGGACAGCTGTATCTGTAGGTGCAGGGTTAATGGAGAGCACAGCTTGAGACGCCGCCTCCATTACACATTCCAGGATTACAGGAAACCAAATTAAACTGCTGGAATATCATCTGCTCTCGGCAGGTTTATTCACTAACAACTTCTGCTTACCAAAAATAATGAGCACAGCTTTAATATAGTGCTGCACTGCTTAGCGAATGTGAATTCCACATAGTATGCGCTCCATAAGCTTCTGCAATACCCACAAAAAATAATGAAGCATTGTCCCCAATTCCCAACACAGTGTGCTTTTGAGTTTATTCCTCTCCTGAAAAGTCCTGTGTGCCTCATTGATCAACAAAGCTGTGCATCGCCCTCGGTGATGGCGTTGTTGTCTGTTGCACAACAACTCAAGCAGGGTGGGACGCAGGCGGAACAACAAGGAGGTGAAATCGTGGCCAAGTCCTATAGCCGCACCGAAAGAGAGGAGGCGAGGAAGAAGATCCCGCGGGATTCACGCTACGGCAGATGACCCTCTGCAGGGTGAGCTGCAGGGTGTCCTCACAGTGTGCCCCCTACTGGTAAAAAGGTAGGAGTAGGTCACAAAACCCCCTGCAGCTTATCTCACTTTTAGCAAGCAAGAGCAGATCACCATGAGAAGAAGAACCTTCTGTATCCATAGATACGATAAGAAAAAGTAATGCATTCAGCCCAAAATATCACCCGTGTGCATGTGTGCATGTTTTCATACATGTCGTCCTAGTATGAGCCAAGAGGGCTAAAAAAAAAAAAAATAGAAGTCACAACGCCACATCACGTCATTTCATTGGTGTACAACACATGCGCAGTATAATCTGGTCTGGCACACGATCATAGAACATGAGGATGATTGTTTGGTTTCACTGAGCCGCCCTCAGGGAGGGTGTCATTGTAGCCTACTTAATGGGTGAGAATTACAAATCTGCAATTACTTCAATAAAAAGACCGGAAACAAACGCTTTCTATTTGGAAACGTTCGATTGTATATCGAAGCCGTGGTCCAGTCGAGCCGTACCCAAAAAGTTCTGTCACCCAAGGAGCACCTGAGGAGAAACATCCCCTTTATTTCTTTCTAGCACCGTCTGCTGTAACCCTCCAACGTCGCAGCTCAAGCTGCACTGCGCATGTGTAGAACCCCATCGCTCCCACGGGGTCAAAGGCCGTGTCCCAGCCTTCATATAGCACCCCTGGTACCTTCGGTCTCATCACATTCTGTGCTTTGAGCGCTGCATAGAGGCTGCTAATTTCAGCAGATGCATGTCAGCAACAACAAAAAGTGCTGGAGAGAGGAAAAGTGACTTTTTTTCCCTTTTTTTGCAAATAAAAGATTAGAGGATGTCTAACAAAGGAAAATAAGGAGGGGGCGAGGGAAAAGGGAACAATTAGAGACTGAAAAAGGGAGTACTTCAAAGAGAAATGATAAACATTTCATGTACTTTTGCTCTCCTGATGCGAAAATAATTTATTTTTCTCTATACTTGATTATATTACACAGCAAATAATACAAGTAGTATCACGCATTTTTTACATTTTAGTAACTATTTACAAATGTATGCGGAGTGTTTTTACATAAACCTGTTCAAGTACCTGGATAAAAGCTGTACCGGTTAACTGTAACCCCCCCGCCCCCCCGACAACATCAGACTGGCTGCAGGATGCAGAATAAGACTACTGCTACTCTTGGCAGGGGCTAACCCAGAAAAGGCAAGCAGGCAGGCATGCTGGCTGCTTGAGATTGGGTCTGGCCCGAAAGCAGGTCACACATACATCAGAGACCAACGCAGCGCATTGCCTGTTACAGCTTAATATCCACAGAAGCCAGAGCCAGTATATACACACCACCACAGATAGGAGGAGAGAGCCAGAGACAGAGAGAGGAAGAGTTGACAGAGGACACTGTACATAGAGAGGTACACGAGAAGAGAAAGAGAATTAGAAAGAAAGAAAATAGCTTGCAGGAAATGGAGAGCGGGAGAAGGGAGGAGAGGAGGAGGAAGCTGAAATGATGGCTTTATCACAGGTGTAGTCGACACGGGTGACGGAGTGAAAGAGCAGGAAAGAGAGTTAAAGGCAGAAGAGGAGAAGATATCCAGTAGATTAAAAAAAAAGGGATGGAGAATCGAGGAAAGAGGACTGCTGCGAAGCCTGAATACAGTATGAACTAAAGGTTAGTTAGAATTGAAGGTGAAGAGTGACAAAAGTACAGTCAAGTGAGTCAACAAAACATATTGTTGGTTCGGCGGGCGGTGCTGATTAAATCATACAGATGAGGGCACATAGCTTGTATGCTGACTCAATGAAGTTAAAACATTTTGGTTTGTTGTCATCATTAAAATTCAGGCTATAGTTGTTAAATGAGACAAGAGCAATAACACAAACAAAACCCTCTCCTCACGCTGTAATCCTGCCAAGACTAAAAAGACATAAATTAGCTCCGGCGAACTGTTGGAAGGTTCCTTCGACATTTCAGCTGTGCTATAAGAAAAAGGAAAGAAAAAGCAAGTGCAGTAAGTGAGAGAAAGCAAAGGGACAACTAAAGGAAAGAGTGTAAAAAAGCGCTGACAGGCTCTATTGCTGGAGTAGAGGTTGTGAAGGGAGTATAACAGAAAGAGAGGGAGCGAACAAGCATGCAAGAGAAAGGGAAGGGAGAGATAGTGTGTGATAAAGGGGAAGAAAAAAAAACACAAGCCCAGCTCCCATAGGAGGAATGCACAATAGCGCAATAAGCTGGTGATATAATGGTCTTTTTTGCTGTATCAAGCCCATTCTCTTCATCTCTGGCAACCCTCATCAAATCAGCACGCCGTCACCTCAGGTGGTGCTTTAATTACTGACGGAATCTCAAGACCAAATAGCAGACAAAACATGTTTCTGCTAATTTCAACACGCTCACACAGAGAGCTTAATGCAAACCTCATGAAGACATCTGAGGAAGACAGAAAGACCGGGGACATGATAAGTCAATGGATTTACAGCCCTTTTGATGATTCATTGTTTTAAAGTTATTCACAAATAAAAATCTGAAATATTCCCTGATTACAGTTTGGGGTTTTCTTTCTCTTTTCTCTATACAGTAAATTGGATATCTATGAGAATTGGACTGCTAGTCAGACAAGACAAGACAAAACAAAACAAGCAATGCAATCTGTAAAACTGTTAATTGTGTGCTGCAGTTCAAAGCTAAAGATATAAAAAGCAGCACAACGGGCTCACTTCTGTTTTCAACTGCTGCCAAATGATGGCACATTGGTATGCATTTATGCTTTATGTTACAAATTTGATAATCCTCATGACAAAACCTTTTTACAGCACTTTTCACATGGTATATAAAACCTTGTGGATTAAAAATCTATTGCTTCATTTTTATAGTATTTGCTTATTTCATATCTCTATAGAATAGTCCTTTCTTTACTTATGATTGCCAACACAAGTTGTAATTATACGATATTCACGTAAACACATACACATTCTCAACACACAAATGTATACAAATAAGAAATAAAAAACAGAATAGCATCTCTGTGGGTGTATGCGTACATAGGCACACGTGTGTGCGCCTTCCTATATGCAGTTATGTTGTTGTTGCCATTAGACTGTTATGGGACCGAGAGTGGTCCCAGGCGGATGCGCGTCTGTAAGGCAAACCATCGGTGACATCCTAAGCACGGCTAACGTGGTTACGGCTGCAGCGGCACAGACGAGAGAGCCTTTCCCAGGGTACCCGGCGAGCCACGGCAGCGCACCATCGCAGACGGAGCAAAATGAGATAGCGCAGGGGCCAAATCTAATCAGGGGACGGAGACACAGCACAAGAGGCACAGCAGAGAGATGGAAAGGAAGGAACGGGGGGGGGGGGGGGGGGGGGGGGGGGTGTTCAGAAGAGGTAAACAGAGAAAGCAGACACAAAAGGAAAAACAGGGGGAGTGAGAAAGAGAGAGATATTTAGTGGGTGACAGAAATATACCGAGTGCTAAACTGCAAGGGAGAGTGTGAGACGGAGCAGCAAGAGAGAATGAGGCAGTGCAGGACAGAGGTTTGCATGCTGCACATGTGTGGGGAAAGCAGGCTGAATTGTTTGTGTACCCCCCTTCCCGCTGGTAAATGGGAAACACAGCCTGTGCCGTGCCCCCCCCCCCCCCCCCGCCCTCCCTCCCTCCCTCCCTCCCTCCCTCCCTTGCACCCTCCTCCTCCTCCTCCTCCTCTTCCTCGGCCGTTCGGAGCCACTCGCGCAGCCTTTTCTCAGCCAGCGCCGCACAATAGCAAGCTGATGAACCTGGGGCTAACATGCCCTTTGAGCTCAGTAAAGGCAGAACGCATGGAGAGTCCTTAATGATATCAGTGCGGCGCAGCAAGAACGCCTGTAAAAAACTCTCTAACTCCTTCACTTCCTCCCTCCCTCCCTCCTCCCTCCCTCCTCCTCTCCATACACCTCCTCGCTTGAACCTTTTCCAGTCCCTTTACAGGAAAAAGGAAGAAGCCTCACATCCCAATTCAGTTCAAAAAGAAAATCACAAGATCCGGCACAGATCGTGAGCATATTGGCACGTCTCCATGCAAGAGCTTGAAATTAATTTGAAGCATTTTGTTATTAAAATAAATGCTGCCTCAAGTGATGGCAGCACTCCTGATAGGTAGATTGGATGGAGACATGAGATTTTGGCTGCCTGATGACCTTCACTTCCTTTCTTCACATTCAGACACGTGTGGTGAGAAGATGAGGCTGATATCAAGACATACTTTCAACCTTCGCTGGCGTCAGTGTTGCCATAAAAAAAAAAAAAAAAAGAGAAGAAAACAATATGCAAATCCCAAGGTTTCCTCACATATTAAAGATGCAAAAAGAGATATGGGTATGTTGTCGGGTTGGCAATTCGATGTTGTGCAACTAGAAGTGTGTACTTGAGGAAAACTACAGGAAAGGATTGACTGAATAATTGAATGTGTGCGATAAGGAAAAGGTTAAAGGGTCACAACAAATGAATGTGCGGACTTCAGAACACCTGGTCTTTTCTCCTTTTAAATAGTGACCTCTGAACATTGATGATTAGATCCTACAGCCAATTAAAATCAGGCTTTTGTTAACAGGGGTGCCCGGGTGAAGAAAAAAAGGCCCTCGCTCAGGTCGAACCTTGACAGTTGTCCTCTCAACACGGCCAAGCGCCCCGTCAAACGAACAAATCCTGAAACCAAACAACAAATTAACGTTGCCTATCAGCGTCTTCCAAAACGACCGACACGACTTTTCCAAACAGCTCGAGATTTGTTTTCATTTTCAAACTAGCATTCTTCCCCAACCGGCAATTATGCCATCCTTTTGACTGGATATCAGTAAAAGTGCGGGGGAACCTGGACAAAGATGAAAATCTGAAACGCAACACTTTTTTACACTATTTACGGCAAATTTCAATTCACTCTAGATTAGAATGTCCATCAAGCCAGCTGTGTAGAGTCAACAATGTGATACCTTCTAAATGTGCATCAATCAGCATCAGCACAAAGACAAATTAGATGCGAACGTTTCCTTCGCCAGCAGGATGCATTTGCCAAAAAGTATTGTCGATTTCCATTATCCAGGATAGCGTTTTCATTGAGTCAATCAAGTCATCAAATCAACCACGAAGATGTGGTCTGACGAACGTAATTTACCAAAGACGATCAGCATGTGGGCTACATAAGCATCCTCTCCAAAACCCTTTTGAGTGTTGGAGTGATTACATTTTCATTCCACTCGAGTTTCTTCTTCCATTTTTGGCACAATCTGCATTTTTTTTATCCTCTTTCGACGATGCTTAATATATGCTGATGCTGATAAAGCCTGGATTTGTGTTGTTTTTTTGTTTAACTCGTTATCAGAATAAAGCTATCAGCTAAGCTTAAGGGTCAGTTCTATCACCGGCGGACACGAGGGCTAAGCACGTTGCTTTAATTCATCAAGGTTTGATTACTTCTGTGAAGATATTTTCCTCAGCCTGATAACCTGATGCTCCCCAATTAATGCCTTTTCACAATCCTGCAGACGCCGACATGATCAGAGCGCGCCGGGCCTCCCGCATGTCTCTGTTCCCCTCGCTTTGTTAGAAAACTCTTAGAAAGTTACACCTTGGAGATTTTTTTTTCTAACCATTTTCACTCTAAACTCCATCAACAATTGCAGCTCATCAAACGAGATGAATTAATCTCTTTGGCACGTTGGCAACGAGCCCAGATAGCTCAAAGGCAGAGGAGAAATCCCGTCCAAAGCAGTGCCCACATAAAGGTATAGGTATAGCTTATTTACTACGTTGTTTGGTTGCTTTATATTTTACTGACGACTTTAAATTTGTTTTGTGGTGGAAAAGCTCGTTAAACCGTATGTAGACCAAATACATTTCATGGAGGGTTGTTTAAACTGCTTATACAGGGGGGTGTAGTTGATGTCATGGAGCAGCCAGTGTGACATGCTACACAAATACTAGTAAGGTATCGCAATACCCAGCCTTTTAAAAACGGTACAATTCCCCATTATATTAGCACTGAGTTTTTGGTGCTGCGCCGCTCTGCTTCAACTCAATCTCCTGTAAAAGTGCTCTGGGTAACAAAGCAGACTCAATGTAGGGTTTTGAGTTATGAAAGTAATACAATTATAGAATAAAGGCTCCGTTGTCTGACCCAAGATCACCAACTCTGTTTGGTGCCCTCCATTTCAACGGCGGAGCATTACAGCTTCGCGTTCTCTGCTCTTACCTTTCACAATAAAAGCCCTTGAGATAAACACAGCCTCACTGCCTACCAGAGAGAATTCAAACTCATTCAGAGCATTTCGCTATGTGGCTACTCAACAAAATATACCCCCCCCCCCCTTATGGTACTTATCTCTGCTGGGAATTTCCCTGTTATCAGCAGAATTGACATGTGAAGGTGGAGTGATGTGAATGTGTAGATGATCTAACTTGATCTAAATGAAGAGTTTCTCCAGCCTTGATTGGATCATAAAATGTATGAACAGACTATGGTAATAATTCATCACCGTCGTTTCATGGCTTCCTTCTACATCCTCCACTGCGTGCATCGACAGTGTCAAAATATGTTTTATTTGAATTAATGAAAAATAAAGATTTTAAAGTTCCATGTTCTGGCATCTATTACTCCAGTACTATTCCCTATGCTGTAGGGTTTCGCCGTGGGATCGCTACAGTATAGGTGTCGAGACTTTAGGCAGGTATCGTATCAAAGTCATCATTTAGGTATTGTGATATATATATATAATATGGACCAGTCCAAAAGTCAACACATGTTAGAGTTAAATTTCAGCTGCAGTACTCATTTACAATCAGCACCAGGAATACATTGGATGGTCTGACCATAGGCTATTTTGATGCATCGGACGGCAGGAAAAGAAGAACAACAACCTGAACAACTCTGACAGCTAGAGCTCTATTTGTGCTGCTTATGGGCATGACGCACAAAACGCAGCCGACATGGAAGCTGCTGAATTCGAGGGTGTAGCTGCCTCTGCTTCTGGCATGAGCAGAAACACGTATGATACTCCACATCTCACTGCAGCTCGGGCCTACTGGGTCAGCCTCTCAACACAAAGAGGCTCCCTCTTCAAAGTCAGCAATCAAACACGCACGGCACAAAGGCATTTATCTTCTGTGGCTTGCATTAAAACGGCACGGTATTCATTTGGAAATTAAATTTGCCCACCAAATTAAAGAGTGGAGGAACATAATGGATTGATCTGGATTGCCAGGGGGAAGCGAGAGAGTCTTTGTAAATAAAAGAGAACAGTAAGAGACTTGAAAGGGAAGGTAAGCGGAGAGATTCGCTGGATCAAGTTGCAGTATTGTCTTATTTCACTGGGGAAGAGTTTGTGCGTGTTTGTTTGTGTGTATTGACCGCGGGGGGAGTACACGGCACTTCATTTTCAAGCTGATTGTGCGCTGCCCAGTGGCGGCACCCGCTGCCGGGCTACTCAGTGTAAAGCTTCCACTCTCCGCCTCTCCTTTCCTGCTGGAAATAAATCAGCCGCAAAATCAGATTACGATCAGGAGAGATTCATGGGAATGATACAAAAAAAATACAGAGCTGAGGGGACTTTGAAGCAAAACCCCAAAAGCAACGAGACTAGAGAGAGGAAAGAGAGGACCTCGCCTGCACATTACATTTTTACTAGGCAGTAAACAAGTGTGCTGGCTTTCTCAGGGCAGTGGCAGGTTGCTCAAACGTGGCGGGTACGTTAAGTCAGTCAGTAAAGCTCAAAAGGAGATTTGAAAGGTTACAATGCCATGAACAAAATAAGTAGGCATTTGTGCACAGAAGGCAAAAAAAAAAAAGAGATCACAATCTGGGCTAAAATATATATATTAAACACTCACTGTTAAAGAGTCCCAAAGACCAGCGTTATCCAGGCCAAATGAATGAAACCGGAGCAAAGTCAAAGGCTTAAATTAACAAATGGATAAAATGAACAAAAGTTATACAGCAGGGCTTCTCAAAGAATACAGCTTTCCAATCGTTAATTCAGTGAAAGCCTAACTACCTCAGATACTTAAAAATATATCACAGAAATTGGCCCCTACTAAGGGACATCATAAATATGACCACATAATGAACATCCGCTCAGAGACTGACTGTGATAGGGGCCATAAACCCTCTAAACTCATTCATGCTGTCTGAAGGAACACCATTTGTTCTATGAAGGACATAAAAATATTTCTTTGCCCAGGTAGTCTTCTGCATCTCTCCTTTGGCGCCGTTCTCCAATCTCCATGTCTCGGAGGGCTTCTGAGTAATGCATTTCTATTATTGTACCTCGTGTCGTGTCACAGTGGTGACTTTATCAGGAAGTTGTAGGGTGAAGCTGGAGTGGGATGGAAGGGTTATTTTGTGGGCTTGGCTGGCATTAATCTCTGTCACTTGTCCTCTCTGATTTATACTCCTTCCCAATAAGCCCAGTCTACGGCCTCCACTTCAATTGCTACTTTGCGATAGCGCTCCGTGTTCAAGCCTTCGTCCGCACCGCCGCTTACCATTGAAGGCTTGTTCTCCAAACCAGCAGAAAGTAAAAAAGCATGGTGAAGAATTAAATTCCCTGCACCGGGAACAAGAAAGACAAGATAATAGGAGCCTGGAGCTCCCTCCACCCCCACATAAAGAAAGCCATTCTCTAGTCTATTAAGCCCGGTGTGGCTTCTGCTTGACGACTTTGATCAAGAGCAATTAATCTTTCACCGGGAGTGAGAAACGCGGTAAAGGCCCGGGCATGGATACAGTCACACTTTAAACGTATAGAAAAGATGTTTTTACAGGTGAAACAGGAGCGATCTATCAGAACGAGCCTCTGATTAATGAACATGAAGGCTTAACTCCGGGCTATCTGATCAGAACGCTTCAACGGCAAAACTCCTCCAATCATCTCCTTTGCATTTATTAACAGACCACCAGGATGAGCAACCATGCAACCCACCTACTGTCTAACCGCCCCCCCACCCACCCTCTGCCGTGGTCCGTATATTTCCAAAGTGTTTAATTACAGATGATTTATCGCCAAACTGTCGTTCGCTAACTGGGCCCTTCCGTTCTCGCTCCCCACGCCACTCTCCCGCTGTGTTGAGGGAACCTTCCCGTCATTACGAGAGAGCTCATTTATATTAAAATGAGTATTACCCGCTAATTCGCTCCATACATTTTGGACACAGCGTGTGTCGTGCGTGAGCTTCGGATCCCACCTGGTTGGCGGGGGGGGCCTTCCGGCATACATCAAGTGCTTTATTGCAGGAAAGTTAATGCGCATTTGATCTTGCGGCGATTTGCCATAAAGATTAAAAGAAAAACATGGAGCGTAACTCATACATCGTAATTCCATATTGCCCTTGCAAACATGATAATCTAAGAGGGCATTAAAAAGTATGCGCTGAATTAAACATGGGACACAAAAAGGGTCCGTTTATGTTGAATCTCATTTCCTCTGTTCACCTCTGGTCATTGCTTTCATTCCTCTTCACTGTTCAAGGACAATCACGATGTTTTGCTTAAAGCAAATGGGAAAACCAATAATGCATATCAAAAAAACGTAGTTCATGACAATGAGTGAACTATATACACTCTTCAGGGCTCCATCACGCCATAATCGTCCAGCTCTTCACGATGCATTCACACAGGAAGTAAACATATTCACTTAGATCCATCGAGACCGCACACACAATCGCTAACAACCTACAAGCAATCCTAAAGGACTCCGAACCAAACTCAATATGCACAGCGAGCGCATCGCTACACATACCGACACAACCTAAATGAGGGCCGATCCGAGAAAAAAAAAAAAGATCCAAGTTGGGACGGGAATCGCTTCCTCCCAGTTCAGTGAGGGGAAATAATAATGAGGGTATTAAATACAGCCAGCAGATGAAAAATAATAACATATCGATTGTGCACGTAGTGCTTTCAAAAGGAGCGTAATGGCCTGATTCCTGGTATTGATCTGCTCGAAGGCTCGGGGAGGAGTACCTCGTCGCTCCTTTAAGACCCCCAGTGAGAATGAGATTGGTGAAGCCATCTGAGGTTCTGTTTCTTGTTTCGCTCCATACAGGCTTCATTTCAAAAGGGTGGGTTTTGTTTCTTCTGAGCGGATGTGAAATGAATGCTGCTGAAATGGTCCGACACATCCAATATGTTCCATCTTGTGATCGTAGTTCTCTGTAACAATGTGGCTGTGGTATGCAGAACTGTGCATTCTGTAGCATTATTTAATACACAGATTAACGTTTTTTCTTCAATCAGAGGAATATGTATCGTGTGCTTTTTTAAATAGAAGGTGGATTTGTATGTGCAGGTATTTAACATTTACTTTGCTTTAGATGCAAGGTGATGAGTATGATTTGCAGGGAGGAGATATCATGCAGCATTCTAGCTCCTTCATAATATTTATGCTTTATATTCATGGAGTATTATGGGCATGTTTGACTGTGCGAAAGCTGGACAAAATTCAATCTCCAACTTAACACATATGATCCCTAACCCGCCTCTCACAAACTCTTCAAGTGATCTTATTTCTGGCTCAAAGAGACAGAAAAATCTATATCTCAATTTGGTACACTTCAACTCCACTCCAAAAGTGCCCTGAGAGAAAACTGAATTAAACTGAGACAAGCTGATTCAACACCCTGAAAGATGAATTTAAGTAGTTGTTTCTGAAATATGTATTTGCCATGTGCAATATCGGGCTCCGCAGCAAGAGAAAACGTGATATGACTTCACAGGAGCTCTTCGTCTGGATAAAGGTGTGTTTTCCCGGAGTAAAAAAACGTGCATGCCTGGGAATACATTAATCATAACAAGGTGCCAGCCATCCTGACAGACAAGCGGAGGAATGGGAACAGATTTGACGGTGCTTTCTATTCCTCAACATGTTCAAAAAAAGCAAAAACTTACAGGGCAATTAAAGGAGCGTCAATAGCCGTGTCAGCTGGATTAGGGGCCGGGCGTAAAATTGTCACATTGTGTGTCAGGGGCGCTCTGTTAACAACTCGGCCCGGCTTTTGCCGTGGAGCGGTGGAGGGGGCCCCGACGGAACGTGACACTGGAAGAAATACCGTCAAGTCTGTGCAAGGCCAGATTAGATTAGCACACTGGAACAGGTGGTCTTTTATTGGCTGCGTGATACTGTCAAGGATCCTCTGAAACTGGATGCAGCATGTGCTCATGTGCGTACAAATGCACACACACACACACACACACACACACACAGGGAACATTCAGGGCGAAGGTGGCACAATGCTTTTGTGCCGGATACCAAAAAGAACCTCAGCTTACTCGTGCCTCAGTCAATTGTAATGTGAGAGTGCAGTGCATGCAGCTTGACGCTGCAGTCACTGTTAGGAAAAAAATAGAAGGGGTGGGGGGAGAGGAAAGAAGTCACGCTAGGGTTAATGCGCTTTGGGCAAAAAAAAACACTGAGGCGTCTGTTGAGTGACGGAAAATCCAAGGATTGTCCAGCTGTCTAGCAGGCAACAGCCACAGAACGCCATCTAACGAGCGAGCGGAGAGGGGCGATGGTGGCGAGGATGAGGCAGTCTGCCAAAGCGTTCTCCACACCCACCAGTATATTTACTGTCATTTACGGGGAACATATTACCCATGAATAATACATGCGGTGATGTATGGCACGGGTTCGCTTCGGATAAATTATACAGCGGGGGCCGAACCGAATACTGCGTCATATCCCCCATATGGACGGCGAGGCATAAAAATGCAGGGAGACACCTCCGACGAACCGATAGTGGGTAATATACAGCCCACTCTCTGAAATCTGGCTGAAGTGGATTTACCGAGCAGTGCCAACAAACGGGGGGGGGATCCAAATGCCACCTTGGCGATCGAAACAATGCATTCGACGCATCGGGTTAGTTCTGAGTAAGCTTCCCCCAAGAGATTTCCCCCAAAAATGATGCCAAAACAAGAGATAGCAGACGGTAGACTGTGGGTGTTGAGGTGCTTCGATGAGAGAGAAGTGTACAGAGTCTGATGAGGAGGTCTATTGAAACTAGGTCACAAGGGCTGCCATTTTGTCTAAAGCCTGAGTGAAAAGCATTGCAAGAAACATGAAGCACATTTCCAGTCGAGGAAGAGAAACTATTTTCCGTTTCTAGGACAAAAGAGACTCAGTCTCTCTAACTTTATGGCCTTATAGTAATGAGACGGTTTAAAAGTTTTAGAAGCGCTAATGTGTAGCGAGTGTCCTCTGGCAAATAAGTAATAAACTTGTGTGGGAAAAGTACACTTGAGCACAAGAAGTTGACTAACTTGGTCTACTTTTAAATGTGCAATTGCATTACTTCTGGTGCTAAGTTGGCCCACTTGTTTCAAGCATGCTCGTTGATTTGTTGGTATACTTCACACACGCTACACATTGACTTTTTAAGTGGTGCTTATTGGAACTTAAAGAGTCTATAAGCTCTTTTTATGATGTAACTTTTTTCTGTGATTTGGGGAACAAGTCTGGCCTATTAAATTAAAAAGTGGTGGATCTATGGCCTTTTATTTGGCAGAGTGCATATAACTGGGAAGTGAACGATGATTGTAATAATTCCAAGTTATTCATGCGTATTCATTTTCATTTTAATCGACTAGTCTATGAAAGGAGCTCTAGTTTGTACAACCTCAAGTTTTGCCAAACTCTCCCTTATCCAATAAAACTTTCATGCAAAAGCTCTCCAAAGGTACAGATAATGATGTGTCTAATTCAACCATTAACTTCCCACACAGAATGAGATGAGATAGAAAGGTCTTTATTCTCCAGCTGTACCCAGAGTGCTACTGGTTACACTATGATATAGGGAACAAAAAAGGGAAGAACGAGGCAGGCGTACGGAGAGTCTATTTAGGGCAAAGACTGCAGATGAAAATTCATGTTGGTGCCTTTGGAGGAAGCAGAGGTAGAGCCAGAACACAAGGGAAAGACGGTATTCAAATCCCGCAGCACTCCATCAGACAGTGTAAAATGTGATTTGGCACTCTATGTAACACAGAATGAGTTATGAGTTGGACAACTGTTGAGGCTACATTCTAATTGGAGGTGTCCAAGAGCAGCTTTATTTTTCCTCATAACATGGATGGAAAAGATGTGATATCTTGTGCTGCGTCGGCTAGAGAATGGCACACTCGAGGTAAAGCATTGATAAGGTGTAGTAACTACAGCCCTTTGGATGGAGCACAGTTGTGTAATACGAGCGTTTCAGTTTATGGGGGCAAAAACAGGACCACACATTTTCTTCTGATGTGCAAGAGACCCAAAGTTGGGAGCATGCATAAGATAAGAGCCCGAACTAGCTGGGGAAATGTTTGGCCTCTGGCAATACACAGAATCCAAAATGTGTAATTAATTGTTTATTGCCACCTCATGAAGAAGCATGGGCAAACTTTTTTTTTTCTTCTTCTTTCTTAAAATGTACTGCACCAGCTTTTTTTTTTTATCAGCGAGGGTTTCATAACAATACCCGGCGAACTTTCCATGAATTCTTATGCCCAAATACAATGCAGGTGCCTGTTTGAGTTGACGATTAATAGCTGCAATTTACAGCAAATGGGCTTCTGCACAATATGTTTAGCGAGGCTAGATAAAATGGGTCCCTGGCCACTGATCTGGAGACAGATTAGGTTTTTAGTCGGCTATGATTAAGGCATGAATAGGGAATGGGAGATCAGACTTTGGACCTGCAGTGTTTAATGCTGCCCACCTGTTATAAATGAGCAGTTAAACGAGTCAAGCGTTGGTGGTCCCGGGCCAATTCAAGGGCATATAAGCTAGCCACACACACACACACACACACACACACACACACACACACACACACACACACACACACACACACACACACACACACATCAGTTCTCTCTTTTTAAGCCACCCCACCCTTTTTGGATGTCTACACTCCTGCTGCATTAAATGTCTTCAAGGTGCTTCTGAACGCTTGGCAGGTCACTGGGCCGAGGGACGCTCTATGATTTCCCACTGTATGAAGAGAATCCAAAAAGAGAATCCAAAAAGAACATTTGTCACTGCGGCGAGATGAACAGATCTGCTCTACTGCATGCACAACCAGACCGCTCTGAACGTGAAAGTGGTAATAAATGACTCTTTAGAAGAGACTTCCTTACCGTGGACTCATCCTCGTCCAGAGTAATGAATCACAAATCTGCGTGTTCTTCATAACCACCAGACCAAAAATTGCCAAAGGCATCTTAACTCTGTACATTTTAGTCTTTTTAAAAAGAGCATCTCTTACATCCGCTCCATGAAAGTGTGGGCTCCAAATTGGGTCAACAGACTGTCGCCGAGTATTTTTTTTTCTCGTCAAGGAGTCTCTCCTTGTACCTGCAGGCTGAAAGTACTTAACACGTTCTCTTGAAGTTTGACTTTCATGCACTCTGGAAAACATCTGAAAATGCTTGCTTTCTGTGCGAGTGCGAGCGTCCGCCACCGAGTGTTGTCCTCGTTTATTTCTAAATGGGCTCATTGCATAACAGCCCATGGAGGGGCTTGTAATATAAGTGGTACAACGTGTGAGAGGTGTAGAACAAGGAACTGGGGCTGGCCATGGAGAGGGACCACTGTGGTAACGCGGGCCAAAAGGTTAAAGCAGCAGGGGGAATTAATATGTCTTAATGACATTATAATGAATGGGAAAATATGGGACATCATTTATTAAACGGAGTCAAGTGTGTCAGGGAAGTGCGAGGACTCGCAAACGCATTAATTATCTGGCGGTCTCTCTTCATGGACGGAGGAAGAAAGCACTGGTGGAGAGGTAATGACAGGCGTTCTGAATTACCACAGGGGGGTTTGAAGACGACAAGGTCTCGTCTCACTGCTGCACTCGCGCAGCAAGATGTCTTTTCATGTGTCCGAACCGTCACTGGGAATGTGGACAGAAAATCAGAGTCGCCTTTTCTAACTCTCAGTCATTTCCAGACAAGAAAGGAGGGAAATGCCCTTTTTATTTTTCCCTCTAAAGACCTGATATCATACTGGCGAGACACATCTCGTTATTTATCATACCTGTCACGCTGGAAAAGAAGAGATGTAAGCATAAGTCCCGTTTCCTACTCTTAACTGTCTTGGGACCGAAGATGGGAGGAGGGAGGTTCCAGCTCCACTCAAGAACAGTCATCCGTGACCGCCGGCCTGTTTTTAAGATTTGTGATGTTTGGGCCTGATGCGCCAAGCGCTTTGGAGGCTGGTCACCCAAGCACCTGTTAACGATTGCACACAAAACGTGTTTACCCCGCAAGTTTTGCTAAGAAAAGAGGCAAAAAAAGAAAGAACTGCAGAGCAAAAAAAGTGTCCATCTAAAAGGTGAAGCATGTAAACCACACGAGCATTTATTTTCTGATAGCCTGATTTATAATCTACTTCTACATTCCACTGTATTTACTGCTTTGTGGTAACATTGCTTGCTATTACTGTCACATTGAACCACATGCATACATCTTCTCTGCATTAGAAATTTGAAAGAAGCCTTGCTCTGCATGGACCAGAGTGATGCATTCCAGCACTGAGCACCTGTTCAAACCTCCCGAACCGATTCTGTACTGATACATCACAGCAAACAACTGCGCAACAGCCTGATTTTTCAGCTCTACAAATTGGTTAATTCCTCACACAATAAACCTGCCAATGTCATCCAAGGGAATATTGACCAACCAAATGTACATCCGAGCTCAGTGAATCTACAGCTTGGCGGCCATATGTTGTTATGGCAATACCAGCTACCCACAAACACAGCCTCGAGCAGAGAGATCTTTTTTTTTTTTTTTCTTCCCCCGTCTGTTTTTCCCTCTAATCTCCCGGTGCTGCTCGTCTGTCAGCAGTTCAGTATTTGACTCCGGGGGGGGTCAGCTGAGTCAGAGGTCGAACGCACGCAAGCTTGGCACAAGCGCAACAAAGGCTTGGCTTCCTTGGACAAGTCGGTGAGGCGGAGGTGAAGGAGGACTTGTTGTTTTCTGAAATGTGATGTGAGATTTGATGTAAAGGTTATGCGACACGGTGGAAGTTGACATTACGTCTCACTTATCCAGGACTAAAGACAAAAGTTCAACTTTTTCATCGAGATGTGGTTGAGTTGGTATAGCTCACTTCATCTCGTGTTTCCCTCCGTTTGAAAACACCATTCTCCTGCGAGGAATATTGTAAATAATCTTTTGGCATCTCGTGGATTTCCAAGTTTGAGAAAGCACCGGAAACGACGGCCTTAGATCAAGACTCAAACACAGGGAAGTGGCCGAGTGACATGTTGGGAGACAAGCACTGAAACGCTCGTGTCACTCTGGAAGTGAGCAAATGACACTGAAAATTGCAGCAATTATTGCCGACTTAAGGCCCTGCCTGTGGGCCCTCGGAGAATTAGAGGAGAAAATACAGTCTCCGTCTTCAAAGGCAATTAGTCTTCATATTGTAGTGTGTCCATTCAGCGAGTGTTCTACCCACTCATGGGACTGCACATGTGGACATGGCTAATAGTCTCTGTTAATGAGCCAATCGTTCATTATCAATCATCTGGGAGGCTCAGTGTGAGAGCAGCATCCTGTTGACACATTTAGAGGAAATGGCCGCCGCATGCCGTTCCCTACGTATGCACAGCACCGCGGCGCAATTGTCGCTGAAGGCTGCGAAAGAGCAGCTTGATTCCACGTGTCCTTGTGGAGACAGCTAAATTAGACAGATTTGCATACTAGCACACGCAAACACATACGCATGGACGCAGTTTGAGGCCGGGCCTATTCTGGAGGAGGGGGGGGGGGATGCCCTTTTTGTCCCTGGCCACCTGGTCAAAACACTTAACAGCTGACTTGTTGCTGAGCCCCGCTATGGTAATAAATCAAAGTGCACCCCTCCAAAACACATACATGCAGTCACACACCGGCCAGCACCATCAGCCTATTCCTGTACGCCATGCCAGATAGCATCTCTTTATGCTTTATGGCAGGATAGTTCACCCTTTTTTTCATCAGAGTGCAATCTCCTCTGCTGTGTCTACAAGCTGTGTGAGCGGTGCTATCAGCTCAGAGCTCATGGTGGATGTTGGGCCTTTCTCCAGGAGCAATCGATGAGCACGCCATTCCCTACACTTACTCTTAATGCTGGCACGTTGTCTTGTTTTTTCCTGATACGGCCAAAGTGCCTCTCTTTACCTTTGGACAAGTAACACTTTCTGACTTTGACAGTTTTTAAATATTCAGCTTTTTCCTTTTGCATCTTGGTTTTCCTCACGCTGTCCCCCGATGTGCGCTGGATGCAGCCGTTTCCACAAGCGACCCACAGTAATCCGAGCTCTTAAAAGCCCGGTACATTCCTCCCTTACTCATTCATTCTCACTTTGTCTCCCATCTCGACAGACTCCATTTTAGCAGTAGTCCGGCATTTTCCATTGACCTTACAGTGCTTGATTAAGGGCACTGGGCCTCTGGCGCCAGTGCATTTCCTCCATGTTTAATTAAATGGTGAAGAAAGTCCTCTGTCTTGTGATGATGGCTCGGGTACATGATTCTTACCCTGCCAACCCAAAATCCCTCTCTTGTGGCTTGGGCCCCAGGCTTGTGCTTCCACGCGTCCCTTCACTTTAGGCCGTTTTCCCCGAGTCTGAAAACTTTTCTTGACCTTTACGCTATCGCCAAGGAAACTGTCCATCTTTCAGTTCCCCTGTAATATGCTGAACTCCACGGGATCAGATAAGACAAGGAGATTTTGTTTTTTTTTCTTTCCACTTTGTTTACGGGCAAAATGTCCTTCTTGTTGAGAAGGGAAGGAAGCGATCATCACAGTCTATAACATAAGTCGCCTTGTCAAAGCCTGTTTAGAATACATCCTCAGAGGAGCCGTGCGGAGAGGAACACAGGGGTGCACTTAGTGTCATCGCCGATGGGGAGGGAGCTGTCGAGTGCCAGAGCAGCGAGGAGGGGGCTGCTGTTTCATACGTCTATGGCAATTAACGCTGATGTGACACATTCAAAAAGGTCCCCTGGGATTGACAAAGCCAACAAATTGACTTACCATTTGAGCACGAAGTCGTAGGAGGAGGAGAAAAAAAAAAAAGGCATGCGGCTTCATCTCGTCATAATGAATCTGGAACCTATTCCTGCCGGGTGCGTTGCTGGTGTTGATGATTGCACTTCATTTCCTGTATATGCCATAAAGTAGCACTGTGCTTACAGGGACATTGTGTAGCTTTTGACAAGATTGGGGTGGGGGTGGGGGGGGGGCGCCCTGAAGTAATGACTTTATCGCGTGGTTCTGGTAACTTACATGACAAACGAAACCGTTGCTTTGCTGCTTACTATAAATGCCTCCTTAGGCCCTGGAGCGATGCAGGGAGAAAGACAGATGTTTCTTTTCATGCCACATTTTCAAACTCTAACGCACAAACACACACTCGGACAATCTGACAAACTTCTACTCAATCCTGAGTGATGAATACGTCTCACATTATTCCCCAGTGCTGTGCTGGAATCGCCCTCCAGCTCAGGGAGCATGAACCTGGTGTCCATAAAAGTTCAGCCAGTGACTCCGGCTTAAGCAGTGTTTAAAATGACAGGAGTCATTGGGTGGCCAATTTGTGTTCTCATGGGAAGCTGTGTTTGTGGCATTCGGCTTTCCTCGGGGGAAACAAGGGCAATCAGCTGGAGCTTGTTGAGGACTATGAGAGCTAGTGACCTCTGACCTCTGCTTTGGAAGCCACTGGAGGTTTCAAGAAGACGGCCACCATTGCCCTAGAACAGAACCTTACACGACGCTGCCTGCGGTTGAATTGCACTGCAACACAGAAACCTGCACACCACAGGTATAGCACACATCATTGATATATCAAAAAAGAGGCAGCATATCTGTTCTGATAAAAGAAAAATATAATTAAAAAGCAAGGTTTTAGTGATGAAAAGAAAGTAGTTGACGTACAATTAACAACACCATTAATTACACTTAATCACTACAAAAACTCCCAGGTTGTGTAGTTCAAGTGCTTAACTGGAGTGCGACAGAGAGATTCTGTGGGGAACCCTTACACATGTAATGTTGGTCCACAGCAGCTCTCTATGCGGCTGAAGGAGGGGTGGCTGTTTGGTGGCATTGAGGTGGTTGATGGGGCAGATGTCTTCTCTGGGCGACCATGCATACAGGCCTGGCCCGGGGGATCTCTACCCGCTGTGCATCAAGAGCAATTAAACACGGCTCATGCTGGAGTTCACTGACGCAAACAGGCTGTAAAAAGCAGACGCACACGCAAGCAACCTTAAAGGACAGGACGAACGGGGAAAACCCTGAAGCGCCACGGGCATAAGTTGTACCAAATCAAGAGAATCAAGTTATTTTTGGGAGCAAAAAAACAAAAACACTATTGTGTAGAAAAAGTGAAGTGCATCTATAGCAACAGCATTTAGCATCTGACGGCAACACATGCCTCTCTCCAAAGGCTCTGACCTAATCTGCAGCAATCGTCTAAAAATGGACACAAGAAAAACTAACGTGGATTTTAACCTTTTAAGAACCCGACAGCAGGGACAGCAGCAAAGGAACAGGTATCGCAAAGCATGCCATGAATGTAAACAAGAAGAGCAAATATTCTGAAAGGCATTAACATTAAAGCTAGAAGTATTGTACGTTAATAGAGGTGACTTTAAGTGCACATGTAATCAGAATATGCAAAAAATCTGTTCTTATTAATATGTAGTGGGAGAGTTTAAAGGACTGGTTGCTGTGGTTTGCTGCAGGCAGAACAGGGCTACACGTTGAATTACTCACGGTGTGATTAAATAAAGGGCAGGAGGCATGTAGGGCTGCAACGGAAGGAGTCTAAACTATAGACGGTGCAAGGAGGTCCACTTGATATCTCAAAAATCTGTCCCTACTCTCTATTTACTCCACTACTTTTAGCTACATGAAACTATTCTATTTCCTGCAATTCCGGTTCTCTTCAGAGGCCTGAGAAATTAATTCAACACAGTTATAACTAGATTCGGTGGCACGCAGGAGTAACCGGCGTTCTACAGCTAAATCAACATCAGACAGTCGGCGGGTCCTCTGGGGGCGCGCTGCAGCGCCTCACTGTTTCTCAGTCAAAGCAGCGTGCTTTGCCTCAAGCCCCCCTGGAATATCTCTTAATGTAACTGGCATCTTCATTTTGGCTTTGCTCTGATTTTGCACGAAAAAAAATAAAAAATCAAATCCTCTATTTTAACTCTGAAAAGTAAAAAGGTTTGGGGAGAAAGTGGGCAAAAGAACAAAGAGTGAGAGACCAACAGAGGAAAACGATGTAAGCTGTTAATGCTACGCTAATCCCCGACTAAAAACAGCTGAAGGTAATGCAGAGCTAGATTGCTAGCAGGAGAGGTGAGCGAGAAAGAGGGGGGGGGGGGGTGTTACAGGGCATGCATAAAACACAGGAAACATCACCAGAAGTCTTTCAACCAGTCTGAGGGATATATTATGGGATGGTTTTAACACTTCATGCCTCTTTAACTTTGTTTCCCCACGCAGTCACATGTAAATCTACAAGTCTATTTAAAGGTACGATATGAAACTTTTTACACGTATTAATCCTTTTGTTCTGCTGATGTGTGAACAGATTGGACACAGAAGACACTTTTGCAGTGCTTGTGAACATGCATTTGAGTATTTGGGGTGCCTAGCAACCCACAATCTGTGGACAAAGGCAACCCAGTTATTCTTTGAGGGCTCCCTCGATCAGAAATCAGGTGAATCAACAAGCCATTCAGATTTGGCTCACCTTCCTATATCAAACGCAGACTCATTATGATATAATGTCTCCCACCTGAGTATCTGCACTCACGGCTTCAGAACGACCAGGAATTTTCTCAGAAGCCAATCAAAGCAGACGGAGGTTTTTCAGGAGGTGGGCTTAAAGAGACAGAGTGTTTCACACAGAGGCTGAATACAGGTGTATTCAGACAGGCAGTATGAGAAATAAATGGCAAAAAAAAGTGTTGGGAATTAAAGCATGTAAACAGGTGTGGACCTAAAAAATGAGCGTGACATGTATATAAACTTAAATAAAAGTAATTTCTGAAAGTTCCACCTACCTTTCAACTTCACAAAATGTCTAAATACGGAAAAGTCCAGAGTCAATAGTATGAACTATATTAATGCAATTGTAAGTTATATATTTATCTAAGAAAAGGAGAGAAATCCCCATGACATTGATAACAAATATAGTGCCTCTGGAGTTACCATCATTTTGTACGACAGCCTGAAGATGCCCTAAACACAAACAGAGTCACAGGGAAGAACAAATGGGTTTGTACACACATGTCCTTTGTTCATTATTCATTCATGGAGTGGATGAACACATGAGGCCATACGAGGCCTTCAGGGTGGGTTGACTGTCCTGACCGTTGTCGGTTCAAAAACAAATCCTACAAAGAAAGACAGACAGTGTGACATGGGAGCGACACACACACACACACACACACACACACACACACACACACAGCAGGGGCTGAAAAATCAATCAGCACCTTCAAGCACACTCAGCAGGCTTCACAATAATGAACACAAGGGACAGGAAAGGTCTGCATTGGAGACACAGTCTGAAGGAGCACCCGTCCAACACTCCTTCTCATTGGACAACAATTAAAGGTTCCAGCTCTCCCTTTGAAAAATGATTTTGATCATTGATTGAAATGTGAAATTCTACCTTGAATTCAGATTTTAGAGTACCTGCAGTGTACATCAGGTGATGTAAGGGAAACCTTCCCCTTTAATACCAGCATCTCTCCATAACTCTTAATTGAACAGCTAATGTTCAGGTCAAGTATGTCAGCAGCCATTGCGGTGGTTATAATTTATAGAAAGGGTCACAAACATAACACTGTCTTAGAAATATTCATCATATTATATAAGTTAAATTCTACCTCTGTCAACCGTATCAAATGTCTTGCCACCAGCCTAAACAGCTGTTCAAGAAACAACGGAATAAAACAGGTCGAAGAGAGGAAAAAAAAGTAACAATTGTTGTGTTTTTTTATGAGGACAGACTGAGCCAAGCAATAGTACATGAATATTAATGTGCACCACAACAAACTGTGAAAACGGCTTTGTTAGTGAAACCAAATCCCATGCTCATGTTGGAGAAAAGAGAACAGTCTCTGGAGGGGGCTTGGATCCCAGCCTGCTAAGATGGTTGCCACCAGTGTTGGTGAATGATGCTGAAAAAGCAGCACGGATGAAATGCCGTTTTCCTCTTTGGCAAACATAAGCCAAGCCCCGCGCTGGAGCGTCAACAGCGGGTCAGGAAAAAGCCACCGTGTTCACTCGCTGTTAATTGAGGGATTGAAGTGATACATTTAATGCTCCAAAGTGTGAATTTAATGTGCTTAAGTGTGAAGAAGACTGTCAGACTTTACAGGTCGTTATTTTAGCATAAAGATTCATGCAATTATGAGTTATAACCAAGGAATGATTTGGAATAATAATAGCTTTCTAATAATAGCTAAAATGTAGTTCCACAGCAACTCTTAAACAAAGACAACAGTCCTTGTAATAATCCACATAGTATGTCATAAAAAAGAAGAAAGAGAAATGCAGCATCCAGATTTTCATAGGGTTTATCGATGCAATTAATTGCTTTAGTAATTGGTGAAGTAATGCAATTACTTCTTTCTACGAGAAGTAATCTGTGTATGATCTTCAGCGTTTTACTTGAATGCTAGTTATGAGCAGAGTTCTGAAGCAGGAATCAAGAGACACCTAAAGAACCCATTACAAACCGGTGTATGAACATAATACTGGGAAGTTATCTATTCTGTGGTCCTTGATGACGAGACTTATTCAGGAACTACTCGTTAGTCCCTGGTTTATTATTCTTCACTGGTAACTCCTCAGAATGTTCTGCATCCCAGATGTAAAGTGTTCCTGAAGACGACAGATAGAATGACAAAACAGTCCGAGAGCAGATTAATCCGGGAGGAATTGATTTGTTAAGCTTCTCTCTCTTCACGGCCGCAGCAGTCGAACAGGATTTAAGCGCGAGCCCCTGAGATGCACATCTGCTCCGAGCCCGTCCTCTTCGGGACAGAGGGACCCTCCAACCCGGGCCCCGCCGGGTGTCTTCCGACGCCAACTGGATCAGTTCAGCGTGTTGGAACCTGGCTGTTGTATATATGTGTGTGTGTGTGTGTGTGTGTGTGTGTGTGTGTGTGTGTGTGTGTGTGTGTGTGTGTGTGTGTGTTTGCATGAATATGGTTTCTGTATTAATCATGTGTGCACACGTGTCTTTTTTACTTTTACTTTGTACACATGTGGTTGCATGCACTGCCAGGATGAATGGGTGTGTGGTTCTTGTATATACTGTGTGTGTGTGTGTGTGTGTGTGTGTGTGTGTGTGTGTGTGTGTGTGTGTGTGTGTGTGTGTGTGTGTGTGCGTGCGTCAATGCCCACGTGTACAGTATATGTGCCAGCTGTCCAGTGCCGCCTTCAGGAAGAATGTGTAATGGGGATAAGCTACTTCTCTTGGCTTCCAGCGGCTTTACTGCAGATCTGTTCCAGGTGTGTGTGTGTGTGTGTGTGTGTGTGTGTGTGTGTGTGTGTGTGTGTGTGTGTGTGTGTGTGTTAAACTTAAAGAAAAACAAATGCACGAGAGCAAAGCCCCCAACTAGCTGCCCAACAGCGAACAACATCTCCGTCTCAGAGAGCGACAGCGATAAGCCTGACATAATGATGTCACACTGAGCCATTTCAAGTTGAAACAGGATCGTCAAAGCTCTCGCACTGCTCAATCACAGCCTTCACTAAGATAAGAAAACATGGCTGTGCTTCATCTTTTAACTACAACAAATTATTATTAAGAAACAGTTATGATCAAAGTTGTGAGAAAACATACACAGAGTTGGTTTCATATGTAGCTTCATAAAAACATTGTTCTTCTTTTGAAAGGATATCTTCGTAAGGACAATGCAAAAAAAAAAAGATAAAGACATCATTTCAGCTTTGTTATGAAGCCTAAAAGCTGAGTTGTGCTGTTTGGCCAGAGGTAAAGGCAGGGAAGCGGATTATGGTTAACGATATTATAGCGCTGATGCAGCATGGTGGAGATAGAGTTTGGCGTGGAGGAGGGTCTGTTGGGATGGAGACGCTGCTAATACTGGGGTTTCTGACCTTGGATCACCTACTCTAAGCCTTCCATGCATGGGTACCTGTGAGCACAAACACACACACACACACACACACACACACACACACACACCCACCCATCCATCCTCCCCCCCACACCTCACACTCAGCCCTGAAGCTCTCTCCATGATAAGCCAATGAGGAAGAGGGACAAAGCGAGGCAGAGGAGGACGATGTGGCGCTGGCACTTGCAGCAGGCTGTTTACTTGCATTGTTAATTTCATTAGCCCTTCGGCAACCACTTCAATATTTAACATTCTCGATTTAGCTCTTTCCCTTTTCTTTTCTTTTTTTTTTTTTTTTACCTTTTTCTCTTAACAGGTTTGCCACCAAGTCCAACAATTAAACAGAGTGGCCAAAGGTAATCTATCAGCACTCTGGTCTTACCACTTAATATAGTGGCACTCGATTTGCACTCAACTGGAGGCCAAACCTTGTAAAAGCCACAATCCTTTTAAATGGGCAATCAATTTGGCAATGTGACTTTGCAGCCTGGTGCTGCTCAGCCCCGCTTGTATAAACCAGTGATACAGAGTAACAGCAAGCATGTGGAGGCCCAGCGGAAAGGCAGCCCCGGCTATGTACGACACCTGAGCCACTGAGCAACAACATATGCCAAAAATGACAACTAATTATACTTCCTAAAAAAAAAAAAATATGATTTCATGCTACTTGCATTTCCTCTAAAAGTAGCCAAGTGTCCAGGGTCAATGCCACGGTGTTGGGCATAATCTAGTGTGTGAGTGTGAGCTGCAGTCAGTGTATTAGCATTAGCGGTCACATACATAGAGCGCGCTGAAGAGTGTGACAGCCTCCTAATGGCTCTGTCACAAAGGGACCGGAGTTTAGACACAGCTATAATCATGATCTCAATAAGCGTGCCACCCCACCAGCACACCAGCTCAGTGGTGTCCCCTGATATCCATACTCTGACATCATATGCGTACAGTCCCCGTGAAATCTAACTGCGGCCTCAAAAAGATGGCTTTGCATACTGCCAACGTTTCCGGTCGGGAGAGCAATAGTGCGACTGCTTCTCACACTCCGGCGGTACAGCGTCGACTCACACACCCCGTGTGAATAATATCCTGGCCTCTCCTATAATCCCCCTCCCCTCAGCGCAGGATCCCATTGTAGGGGTCTTTCATACAGACGAGGATGCAATTTATAAACTGGTCTTTCCATTGTGGCGCGCTAACCCCACCCCCACCCCCGTCTCTATAACCTCACCCCCTCAGCTGATTTATTAAACAATTCGCACACGTGAAGTTCATTGGTAGGTGTGCTGGAGAGGCAAAGCGTTAAAATATTGCCACAATAGCGCGGGAGACCTTTTCATTCACCATTCAAAACAAATCGGACTGCGGCGGGCAGAGAATAAATTCAGACTTGTAAGTAAATACATGTAATTGAAGCAGTGGACTGTTGAAAATGCATCAGGAGCAGGCCTTTTCTATTATGGGGATATTTATCTTCCTTCCTGAACAAAAAGGCCAAGGGAGAAAGGCGGGTGCCGAATGCGTTTGTTTTTCGTGTAGTACAGCGCTGTGTGCGAGCTTGTTTGTGTGTGTGTGTGTGTGTGTGTGTGTGTGTGTGTGTGTGTGTGTGTGTGTGTGTGTGTGTGTGTGTGTGTGTGCAGGCATGTGAGTGTAATTGCTGCCTGTTATCATTAAGCAAGCTGGAGCGATCGGAGGATGCACAACAACCTATGAAGGGCAAACCTGGGGATATTGTGCGTGACATTGGGCGTCTGTGGGTAAGTAATGATCAGAGCAGCGTGTGACAGCCCAGCCTTAGCGGCGACAATGGCACATTGTTCGCCGCGCTACGTCGCCCGCGTCCAACTCCTACCCACCTCTTCATTAGTAAGGAAGCCCCCAGATTCGCCCATACGATCCTATAGAAGCAGGAATGCTACCGGCGCTGCTTCTTCAGTGCTAACGGAGCCATTATATTTACCAGTAATTTATAGAACGCCTGCATGGGTGTTTTCACACTTCATGAAATTGTAATTTTATTTTATTTTTTATGCTGAGGAGACCAAATGGAGGGATTTGTTCCCCTCTTTCTCTCCGGGGTCATTCCCTCATCCTCTGGCGCTCGAGCAGGTTCAAACCAGGGCCACATCACCTCGAGTAAAAAGAGAAATAACCTTTAATTGAGAAATAATCCCCAAGAATTGGATCGGGGACTGTTGGATAATGAGCAATTGTCTGTTAACAACATGAGACAATTTACTTGGAGCCGTGACATCAAGATGGCAGACGCGGGAGCAGAAACGGATTAATGAGACCAAATACTATACTAATCCATACGACCAAATACTATACTAATCCATACAATGGACCATTGGCACCTACCATCTCAATGGATGTACAGTATATATATGTGTGTGTCTTTAAAGGGGTAAAGCTGCTTTCAGTCTTAATTCATTGTATTGTCAAGAAATCCTAATAGCAGACCAAATACAAATGCATTAGTCTGTCTGTCAGGTGTCACAAAGCCCTCTGTCCTTTAATTCAACTGAATACGAACGTCTTTAAAACCGTTTAAAACAGCTCAAAGCTGTGGTCATTTCCTCAAGACTATACAAATGGCACAAAAAAGCAATTCATGCATTCAAATGGAATTATGTCGAGTAAGTGATTTAATAACTTTCAAAACTTCATTCATCTAATTTGCTGTATTACCTTTTATACACTACAGGTGATGTAGTCTAGAGTCCAACGTAGTTCATCTTACATTGATCACAAACAATCATAAAATACTGTAATACACAATTAATAAGTCTTTACGTCACTCGGAAAGTGTTTGTGATCGACTCATGGTTAAACCCGCAGTGCCCATTTTCATCAAAATACATGAACATGTCTTCTAGTGCAATGGTGGCAACAATGGAGGTCTATGGCAAAGAGGAATGAACTCCAGCTACCAGATAGAACACATTTATCGTCGGTTTCGTTCTTTTCATGGCGTTTGTTGACAATAAGAAAATAAACAGCATTGTCAGCCTAATCTATATTTGAAGTTGGAGGGGTGCAGTTTGTCATGCCATCACCACAACTACCCAGGGTATGAATTTTTGAACTTAGTCACTTTGTAAACATGTCAGCACTGCAGGTAGCACACCCATAAATGTCACTCAAGAGGCAGAGTAATTTCATTTTGCTTGGAATAAATAAACCTTCGTCCCTCAAACTGATTACGTTCCCCTCGGAATCTTTTCGGCTTGACTCCCGCTTTGATGAAACAGTGCTCCGCTTAATGATGCCGTTGATTCATATCCGGTGGGTATCGCACCATAAAGGGAGAGAGAGGCAAAAGGCTCAATTGCTGCTCGAATCAGCGGATCCCCTGCTTCCATCTAGCGCTGCTAAAAGAAAATGGACAGACAACAGCAATTCTTGTTTTCGCTGTCATGAATAAGTTATATCAACCTCCAATGTATGAGTGAATATGAAAAACTAATTACCATATTTTCCATTAATGGGAACAGAAAAGTTTTGGGTGAAGTTCTCAAACTGCAGTAAATTCTGTAATTATGGGTCTTTTCTTGTTATTCTTGTTTGGTAAGACGGGGAACTCACAATGAACAATATTCTCTGGATTTATAAGCACCCGGAGAACTCTGGTGGTAAGCTGATAAAGGAACGAGCTGAGCTGGTTTGGCGTTCTTGGGCTAAAGACAGATTTTTAACGGTAATAGGAAGTATTTATATGAAGTCAAAGTCTGGCTTTGTGCCTGCTATTAGAAAAGTTAGGACAAACAATAAAAACGCCTGTTAGAACTCTTTTGGTTTATAATTGCAGGCAGAAGCCCATATACAGTGGTATCAAACATCCTCCAGCTGGAGGCGAAACAAACTGCTGCATTCATGTAGGAACATGATTGATTCATTAGGCCAATATTTCTTATTAACAGTCAGCTGATGTAAACAATCTACATTTCAAATAGACTCTTGCTTCGCTAAAGGACTCGACTCGGGGTAGCTCTTAATGCGTTTCTACAACGAAGCCGCCTCACTGCTAAGAGTGCCACTAAAAGACAAAAAAAAGAACCACAAGGCCAGGAAATACAGGAGACCAAGTGCGCACATGAACTTAACATGACTTCCCTCTCCGAATGGCAAAAGTGGGTTTGCAGAGCTCTAGGAAGCTGGGGATTTTGTACACTAACCCCGGCATCGATCCAGATCAAGCACTGGCAGAAAGCAGTGGGCGTTGGGAGCAGAACTCCTTTGATCAAACAGTGGTCATGACTTCTTCAAGAAGCAGCAATCTCCCACTGAAGTCTGGGAACAGTGTGGAAGTCCCACAAGGGATTATGTCTGAGTATGTCAATTACAGTATGTACGCAGAGCTACTCAAGGGTAGGATGTGCCAAACTCTGCCGCTTTCTGATCCCACCTTGGCTCAAAATAGGTTCTGTTGTGTCTGTGCCAAAAAAAAAAACCTTACTACGAAACAACAATAAAACATTTACAGCACACACATTGATATCATAATAGCATATCAGGTTTTAAAGCGTTAACGCCATCATGACAGGCCCTTGGCACTAAATCACCAATGTGATGTATAGTGTGGTATAATATGTCAACTGATTTGGTTTCATTTGAAACAAATGCAAATCAAATTAAAGGGGCTTTAGTGTTCTTTTGGATGTTAAATGTGTTCGTATATAAACATGTGAACCCACGCTATAGAAGGTCAGCCGTGACTTGTTTCACGGCTACATTTTTTTTATGGCTGTGGATGTGGTACAGGATCAATGTAAAACAGTTTGAACATGCTAGCTCATTCTTAACCAACATTGCAAACAGCAATGTTTCATTGGAGTCATTGCACACTTGCAAAAGCATACAATGCCACAAGGTTAACGTTGTGGTTTGTGTTAAAATAGTAACAGTATAACCGTAGCGATTGTGAATAAATAGCAGCCCTTAGTGGACTTTCTTATGTAACGTTGCGGAACAATGTAAACGTTTTCATTTGGTTTTACACGGGGCATGAACAGTGGTCTCCTGGAAAGTGGGCTTTTGTTTCACCCTTCCACCACATCTCCCCCCGCCCTCAGTGGACTTGTGAGCGCTTGTTATACTTTCAATAAGGGTTAAACTAGGTCACCTGCTCTGCGTGTTGCTCATTGTAATACGTCACTTACTCTCCCCGAACGCAAAAACGTCGATATCCAGCATTATCTGAGGTTTGCAGAAACATACGATGCTTTAGCGTAAAATCTCAAAGCATTTAAAAAAGGTGCTAAATTCAAGGTTGGAAGCATTTCGATTGCCTCTCAACATGGCAGCAGCTGAACCGGTGGCTCACAAGTAACGGTGGTAACAGTGCAGAGCGGTGGCTGTGAGCTAACCAGTGGGACCCACACGCATGAACGTGGACTAAAAGCACGAGCAGCCAGCGATGCCAACAAAGCACAGAGAGGCTACAATCACTACATCACTCCACTATATCTTTAGATAGCTAATCGCTGTTTGCTGCTACATTAATGCTCTCAATGTCAAATTTAGCACCTTTAAACTATTTTGATATACATTTATACTCGTTAATTTCAAGGAAAAGTCATCAAATTCCAGCTGACAAGTGTCACAAGGTTGCATGAAGTTAGACATTACTTTGTAGGAAAAGAGAAGGTTTTTTGTACATGTCAAGTTAAAAGAGTTCTATACAAAAGGTAAAGTGCGAAAAATATATTTCCGTTATAAATTGATAAATCTAATAAGGTAAATAAAAAATAAGTAGTAAAAGCCCAAAAAAGCACCTGGGCCCTAAAGAAAGAAAGAGAAAAAGATGTTCCAACACCTCGCAGGTCTCTGCTTTCTGCCAAATAAGATCAGTGTCTCAGTTCCTGAAATATGTCAAGTCACTGTACAATTGGCGCTGATCCAAGACCAGATTAAAAAATGAAATGATCTTTTTTTTTTTCTTCTCCTGCTCTTCCAGAGTAAACACACTAATCCGCACACTTTGCTGCCTCGTTACTTGGGCTCTTAATTAAAATGCAAGCACTTCTCCTTCAGGCGGTTACCAATACTTGATGCGCTGGATTACCGGCGGTGGAGTCGGACATAATTTGTTTTTAATAAAACATCGGAGGGATTAAGTTGATGGAGTTTACTGAGATTTGGCTCCAAGGAAACGCATGTCTTGTAAATGCTGAGCACAAACAAGCAAACAAATGCTTTGGCATCTTTAATAGGCATTTAATTGCTCTTAATATAGAACAAATGATTGTAATAACAGGGATTCCTTACATAAATGCAGCTACTGTAAACAGAGAAAAGGCGCATACTAATGAAGGGCTTACCTGTATATTTGCATTTGTTTATATTAATCCAGGGTGAAATAGCTTGGTATAATGTTGGGAAGAAGTAGTATTAATTTGTAGCCTTAATTAGGATTTTTATGGGTTGCCACAGTAGAGAGCACATAAAACGACCGCGTCATCACTAATTCAACATGGCAAGCCTGCAGAACACCATCTGCTGCCCGAGAAACTGTTAATAAAGTCACAATTATCTTTTTGTAAGCACTTTATTGAGAATAAAATTTGCAGATTAATTAGGTACAAGTCAAGTCCACGGCTAGGGGGAGAGGAGGAGGGGGAAAAAAAGGCCAAATCGCCAAAGGCAGAAGCAAACCATTTGATTCAAGAACGTTTTGCAACCAAACACACCCGTGGCGCTAATGATAATTTCGGGTTTCATTGCTGATGATTTGAAACAAAGGCTTTGTTTCACTTTTTAATTGCGCTTCACATCCACTTACACGCATTTTGTAATGAGGCTACACATTTAACCGTAGCCTCCTTCCTCTCATCACAACAAACAAAACCCCCAAAAAAAGCAGTCTTCGCAGCCAGTAATTGCACAGTGTGTTAACAGCTGGCTATCAAAACCCAGCAGGAAAATACAATTCACCCTGTAAAAGTTGAGCATCAAGCCTATTCATGATCAATACTGCCGGGCCAAGAAAGCACTTATCTGCTGTGTTTACATTGTTGTTAGTTTCTCATCAAGAGCGCATCCCTCACTGCCGGCCTCCCTCCCTCCGCCTCTCCCGCGTCGGCTTTCGCTGCCTTTCCAGGCTTTTGTCAACACCGGCACCGACGACAAACGGCCAGAATAGAGGCCAGATAATTTTGTTAATCCCCTTTGCCTAAGACCTTGACGAGTTTAATTCATGGTGATTGTTTTGACTCCCCTCGTTGGCGATCAATACAGTCCATTTCAGCACTTTTCTTTTTCTTTTCTTTTTTTTGCCAGGCTCAGAAACAGAAAGCCCTCGCTGCTTCGCTCTTCTTTTTTTTGAAGACTGCACACAGACGAACACGGAATCCTTCAAAGTCATCAAACGTGAAGACGCTCACACAAACCATTGTAATAACTACTCCTCGAACTCGCCGGCTGCCAGTGGAATTTACAGCCATGTCACGTTCCACTGTATGCGTCTCACAGTCTCTAAGCCTGTAACATACATGTCATCCACTTTCTTATTTTATACTGTAATTGGCTGTAGAGGGGAAAAATAGTGGAGATGATGCTGTGGGTGGGGGTGTGGGGGGGGGTCATTCCTTCCATCTATGTCTCTGAAGCGCTTATCAGTGACCCCCAGCAGCTAGACGCCCTCTGACCCCGTCATCAACACACACATGACCTCTTCATTTTAGCCGACGGGCAATATGAGCAACTATCTCTGCAAGAATGAAAGAGAAATACACACACACACACACACACACACACACACACTGTACAAGTCCTATCATGCTCCACTTCCCTTTTTTTTCATATAGATAGGCCAAGAAGTTTAACCATAGTGGAGTTGCAGTGTAAAATGGAAGAGGGGTGACACTGAGGTTGCCAAATTAGCCACTGTGGCACGGTTTATTTCCCATTTACGGCAGTGGAGAGGACACCCTGGAGAGGTGTGACCAACAAACATTTTTAACAGAGGCAAGGAAGCGGATGTGCAAGGTAATTGTTCTTGTTAGCATGATTTATGATTCATAAATTCTGCACTCACCCGGCAGTCCCTTTGAACACAAAAAAAGGAGAAAGAATTTCCCTTTTTCTGAACGTTTGTAAAGCTTAATTACCTGGGCCTGGCCGGCGTTTTATGTATTGATGTGAGAACACAAGGGCAATCACCCCAGGTCTCCTGTGTTTTTTTTTTTAATGAAATGTGCACGGCTGCTTATGCATAACCACATTTGCAGTAAGAAAGTGCACAAATTAAGCATGCCCATTGCTCAGACGGCGGTACCTCCTAAGTGGCATTTGGAAAATTACCTCATATATTTGCGGGCATGCTTTGTTCACAGAGTGCCAATTGACAGCAGTGTAATGAAACTGTGAGTGGAATCGCTGAATGTGTTTTTAAAGTCAATAACACAAAATGTAATGCCCTGCTGAGCAAGAGTTTGGGAATACAATAATGATCAATTTGAGTGCTGAGGGCGGCCATTTTGAATCAGCCTCATACAGAGACAATGGGCGCCTCTCACTCGGTGAGCTCATAAAAGAACTTCATCTGTATTTGTGCTTATGGGGAGATTGAGCACAGACAAAAGAGATGCATGCTGAGTAACAGCCGAACCTCTCGGTTGTTTGAAAACCATTGACTTCACTTGAACAAAACAAATTCACCCTTCTGATGTATTAAAAGAACTGGATACAGCGTTGGAGGCGGGGCCTCGTTCATTTAAAGTTCAACTTCTGAGTGTAAGATTCAGACAAAGTTACCCGGATCTACCAGTGATCCTACACATCCATGGGCCAATAGAGCAAGCGCACTAGCGTTTCCTTTAACCCCGCCTCCCAGCCCTCGGCACAGGAAGGAAAATAACTCTGGATTGAGTTGTTAGGCCTTAATGATGTCAATAAGAGCTATTCCAGTGTTTGTACTAGGAATTTGACTCCCTGCTGATGCATGAACATCTCTTTCCCAATGTGAATTTATGGGGAAAAGTATTTCTGGGCCCAACAACATCAAGTGACGGATCTAGAGTTTGTAATTCCAGGGTTTGGCCACTATGTAAAATTTGCTTCAAAGTCCTGGTGGCTTGTGTTTTGACAGTACTTTAATAGTAATTTGAATAGTATAATTAGTGGTAAACTTCGTTGCTCTCCCCCTGTTGAACTTAAATTAAAAAAAATGTGTTACAGTATCATTACAAGTGAGTCGATCTGTCATTTCCTGAATCCCCTCTTTCATCTTCCATTCCTATTCTTGTCCTTCACCCGGCGAGTATGTTTACAGCAGCCTTCTCTCCCCCTTTTTTTGCGAGGCGGAGATCCAACTCCTCAAGTGTGTCGCTTGCTGCACTTCACGGCTCAGGCACTACATTCTGGTTGAACGGTCTGTAGGACACACCACACCACACCACGCCACGCCAGCGCTTTTCACTCCTCGTTCACGAGCTGCCTTTAAGTGACCACTGGCCGAGGAGGCACGTGTGATTTATCGACTTGAAGGGAGAAAACAAGTTGGGCTGGGCCTTGATCTGTTTCAGGGGTATGATTATAATGGGAACCTTGAGGAAGGAAGGGGATTGATAGGGATGATAAGTTTCTAAGCCTCTGTTCATCAAGTGGACGCGCAAGCATCATCTCTGGAAGCATAAGAGCGCTGTGTTTGTACCTTCTACAAGAGAATTCATTTGCATGGGGTTTTGGCTCAGAAATACAAGATTTGATTATTATCAAAGTAACTTTGCACATGCATACATGTAAGTATTACAAATCTACTGTATACCTTCATACAAGAGCAGACTACTTCTCTTTTTGGATATCCTACAATGGAATATGAGCATATATTGTCTTAAAAGCCCATGTAATATTATATAACAACTTCCCAAGTAGGCTTCTATAACATAATGACATACTATAAATAAAAAAAATGGGAAGTAACAAGATATAAACTAGCGTACAAAAAAAAACTATAAACATCCCAACATTTTATTTGTCATACATTATTACAACATGTGCATTTCCTAGATCTGGAGCAGCTACGCACGTTGAGGAACGCAGCTTTAAAACCAGTGTTTGTGCATTAGGAGCTGCTATCTGATAATAGACTGCTCCGTCTTACGCAAGGGGACCATCAGTATCAGACCGGTCAGACAACATGATCAGATTGCACACTCACTCGTCAGACGACTTCGGAGTGAAAGTGAACGGAGACAGCGCCATCGTGTTTTACTCATTAGACGCTATCGGGTGGCATCAGCTGACGGAGCAGGCGATCGCTGCATAACCTCCAGACTCCTGGCGGCGCCTGGGGTGAACCCTTTGACATCCGTTACTATGGTCACCACAGCTTTGTTTATCAGATGACATAGTTGTAGCTCGTGGCTGTCACGCTCAGACTGTGGCACGGTATCACTTGTTCTAAATCAGGTTAAGCGATCTGGTCTCAGTGTACTAGACAACAATTCCAAGTGCTGAGCAGCTCAAACAGCATGCAGGCATTCAAGGGAACCGTTCTGCCAAAGAGCTTCTTGAATCCCAGATGTAAGGTTTGCTTCACCAGTGGTTTCCAAACTGGCCGACAAGCACCTGTGATCTTTGGTTACTTGTCCAACAGAGGTTTAATAAAGGCTATAAAAAAAAGCTGTAACTGGATAATTTACAGGAAACAGGAAAAATGTATTAAGCAGTTGTCTTCACTCAAAAGTATTAAACTTAAAGACTGGAAGAAAACATGTTTCCATCCTGGTGGCGTTAGAGAAAAAGTCTGGGGTATCCCTAAAGTCATTGGGTTCATCCATTGGTGACCATAGACATCTGTTCCCCCAATTTCACGGCAATCCATCCAAAATATTTCAGTCTGACCGACAAACAGGAAGACCAACACTGCCTTCTTTCAAGCCATGCCACAATATTAATCCCAGCATGGACCTTACAGTAAAGTCTTCACAGATCAGTGTATCACTGTGTCCATGTTTGGCGCTAGTAAGATTGAATTGATATTGCTGTTGTGGCCACGTCAATAACCCTTCAGCCTGTGAGAGTGAGCCACGGGAACCTTTCCATTCCCTGATCTAATTAGCTGCCAACTGAGCAAACTCAACCCGGGCAATCCCCTCGGCCGCTTGAGCCACCAACAGCAGCCAGCCGGGCAGAGGCCAGGAGGTGGGCTGCCACCTAAACTTTGTACATTGATTGCAGTTGATCCCTCTGGATTCCTTGATTGATTGTGCTTCCGGTCCACACACCGCCGTGAGACCCACATGCATAAACATATAAACACAAAAACATGGAGACATGAAGCCAGGCCTGACATATAAGCGTGGGAAGAGAGCAGTTCAAAGGCTCCGTGCAACAGTAGCGGAGGCCTAATGGATCCATATTGATGAGGGAATGGTTTCGTTTTCATGGGAGAAGATGTCCAATCCTGATTGCCAACAGGGCGGTCAGCATTTGGATGAAGACGTTACAGATTTGAGTCGGCACCTTCCATGAAGAATGAAGCTGTTGAAGCTTTGAAGTCGATTCAATATGCTGTTCAAATTGTGCAGGGTGGGCTGCCAACAAGAGCTAGCATAATTCCAGCCACTATTTATCCCAGTTTTAATCATTTCTCAACCCAGGCTCCATCAAACGTCTCTCAGTCTTTGTAAAACTTCACAGACACTGCATTTCCCAGTCCTTAGTGTCAGCAGTTAATTAGTGGTTAACACACACACACACACACACACACACACACACACACACACACACAGTCTGCCCAGAGACAGATGAGTGCACATCAAAAGGGGCAGTACAACAAGATGGCTGCTTCGGTTTCCATGTGTTTATCCTCTAACTGCGACACCCTGTCAAACCTGATAACTATGTCCAGGGCAGGCTGCCACCGCTGAGGCTTTGACCCCGCTCTGGTCCTTCAGCTGTCCACTCCTTTGGGATTCCTGAAGACCTGCTGCCCCCCTGAGGACTGAGCCAGTCTCATGAATTCACAAACATCATCTCCTATGGTATGGGGTGAATAACCTTTGAATCTTCAGTCAAAAATAAACATCTCTGCAGCAACGGCGCTTTCATGCCGGACAGCTTGCCGGTCAGCTACTGTACGAGTGAATCCGGTGGAGCAGTTGAGCGTCGACGTCAAAGTGCAGGTTAAGTGCGATAAGCGAAATGAGCATATGCCGGGGGGGGGGGGGGGGAGGAATAATGACTAAAAATGACTTTCCACGTTCCTTACACAAAGAGAGACAGGTACAGGGGGCACAGCTGCTGTGGAAGATTAATGGTGCTGCCAGATGTAGGGACTCGGGAGAGGGTGACCAGCCCATGGTGCTCTTCACCATGCTGGAGGAGGACAAAGCAGCCATCGGAGAAGCACGGGACGGACACAACCACGGATGTTGATTCATCCCTGCATGCAGGGTAGAAGATTACATGACAGCAGTGAGCAAACGACTGCCACAGATGACAAGCTGAAGGTGTGCAGAGGTTCTAATAATGATGTTTTTGACGCCTTAAAAGCTATGCCTAAATCTCTACAATACACACAATAATCCTTAAATAATGAATCACCTCGCATTGACGACACCGTGCCAGTAATGCAGAACATATTTTAAAATGATTGACTTCTATTCCACACCTCGTTTCGCTAAAGCTTTGTGACTGCGAATGTGAGGGAACTATCAAAAAGGCGAGCATTGTCACCGCTGGCTTTAGCACAAGCGGAATCATTAGAGGCCAAGACGGCAAACAAATTTAGGAAAAGAGGGAAAATAGATACAGGGAGTCATTGGGCAAAGCACACCGCTGTCTCTCTTCCTCTTTAGAGTCACCTCTGACTCACCTCCAGGTCACCTGAGCAAACGACATGCCATCACAGCACAGTGTCAATACTGCAATTTGTTTTTCTATTTCCTCCCTTATCAAGGTTAAACGGGACAAATCAATCATCTTAGCTGCAGCGAAACGGGGGGGGAAAGAAGTCGCCTTCTTGTCAGAAAGTAAGGGTTATAAATAAAACGGCAGCAGAAACCAAATACTTGCGATACAAATTTCTGAAAAAAGGCAATTAACTCCGGGTAAGGGAGAGAAAAAGAAGAAGAGAAACCTGAAACAAATGCCTTCTGAAAGCCCTTCTGCCAAATCTCAGATGTGGGGACACACCGGTTACTTGTTCTCAGTACAGAGAGAGTTTCAATTACATGCAGTTTGCCCTTGGTTGGGCCATTTCAATATTTTATGTTGATACATTACCACTGAAACATGCCTACATTTATTTTCATTCGGGAGCAAGAGCTTTAAGCAAAAATAGACCCTTTATCAGGCTGTGCTCGGTGCTGTATTATTGTGTCTGTTTCGATAGAAAGTAGATCATAGAGAAGACGGACTGCCTAAACATAAATGAGAAATCCACAATTACTTTTCACATGGGTTCCTGCGGAGCCAAAAGTGGCAGTGAGATTGCTCTCGCAGAGCTCTCGCAATATCAGTGACATGTCTTGTGAATGTTGGCATGTAATTGGTTCAACCAGACGCATGCAGCGATACAAAAGGTGTGTTTTTCTTTTGCGATTTTGCATAATACAGGGTTGCTGACACAATGCATGCTGTTCATAAGCCAGATAATAGAGAAAGGCTTTTACAGTACATTGGGGACCACTTCAAATTGGTGTGACATCATGTTGTATGGAGGTGGAAGCCGGGTGGTCACCATATACCCGCTTTAACATACAGAGACAATGTGATTTGTTATTGCACAGGCGGCTTGACGATGACAGGTGTGAGAGCAGGCCTATCGTGAACTTTAGGGGTGACGGATTTCAGGCCAACTCTGGAAGTTAGCATTATACTTTAACAACAAAAAAGCTTTAAAATCCACAATAGACGTGTTTTCTGACATATTCTTTTAAAATCTCTTAAGCTTGTGTTTACAATACACCATATTTTAGGCATCTAATCAAAAACCCATTGGAAAAACCCATCGAGAAGAGAGACCAGGAGAGCAAAAAATGCAAATTCATTTCCGGGTTCTCGGACTCATCCCTGCAGCGCTCCATTGACTCGCTCCAAGAATTTAAACTGTGGCCCTGGCCTTGAAATGTCTATAAGTAAAGGCCAGAGTGAGGGTTAATATGTCCCATATCATTGCATGCAGGCTATATTGTCCATTTGTTCCGTTTCACACCCAAGGTTTCATTAAGCTCCTTAGCTGGGAAGCCAGCGAGATGGATCGGCTGCTGGTATTTATTGGGCACTGATGGCCCAGGTGCTGTGGAACACAAGCATCAAGCTTTGTTTTTATACCTGCGTTATAGCACAGCTGTTTCTGCTGTGCACATAATCACTGCGAAGAAACTCAAATCATCATCAAAAGCTTCTAAAAATGCAAAGAGGGAAAAAAAATAAGTGTGGACCTGTCCCCTTAGCACTAAAGGCATGGGGCAAAGGTCAATGAGATGCGTCTGATGGTTGGTGAGCCGTTCTCACTTGACGGGATCCTCCCGCAACTCTCAAGAGTTTGTGGTTAATAACAGCAACTGGCTCATTAAAAATATTGCGTTCCGCCCCTCCCACGTCAACACCTTGCTCAGGAGCCGCGTGTCCTCTAGAAACATTATTGGAGCGTGTGGCAGGCCCACTGGAGTGCCACTCTAATCATTGTAATGCATCTCTGTTCTTTTAATTAAGGGATAATGTCCAATTTCGTGACGTTTATGAGGTTATAACATCCATTAGCCTGCAACAGATGCTGTGGCTGAATAGCTAACTAGCCTTGAGCTGAGCCACACAGGTCCTCCTCCAGGCCAGCAAGCCACACTGCCCAGCATCTAATGCTGAAAGTCTCTCTCTCTCTCTCTCTCTCTCTCTCTCTCTCTCTCTCTCTCTCTCTCTCTCTCTCTCCTCTAATTGTACATACTTTTGTCTCTTATTCTCTCTCTGTATCCATTCCCTCTCACTGCCTCCGAGCAGAAATTGGAAGGAGATTTAAAGAGTATAGCTATTGAACTTTAAACAGCTTATAGCCATGGAACATAAAACTGGCATTTAAAATTTGTGATTGCAATTAAACGCAAGTTATTCGCAATGAGAATGTCAAAAGCAGGTCTAATCATTTTTATTGTGCCGCTTAATTATTGCATTGCACTTTTTCCTCACCCGAGCCAAATGCTTTCTGGGTGCATAATTTCAACCTTTAGCTCCTCTTCTCTCGCTTATGCCAACAGCAAGATGAGCAGTCTGCTCTGTAGCCCCTCAATTCCAACAAAACGAGTGTGCCTGAACCTCTCCAGCACTATATTTTTTGGGCCTACAGCCAGCCCTCCTCTCAGCGGTGACCTCAATTTTCTTATAAATACCTTTCTTACCCATCCCAGCGAAGGGTGAAGGACACCGTCTACTCCAAGCATCAATTGAGATATTATTAGTCTGCTGTGGGCCCAAACTATGAAATATGAATATCCATATTGGGAATTAACAGTGGTCAAGTGCTTAATCGGCAGCTGATGCACATGCCATGGCAGAGAACCAACTGGAATTTGGGGCACATATTGTGTTCCATGAGTGGTTCCATCACTGTGTTGAGATTTATAGTTAATTTCGTCAAAGTAAAGGTTTTGGGGTAACTTTAATCGACAGACTCATACAGCACTTTGGGAGGATTCAACATCAACCTTTCGCAAAATTATTATTGTGTATTTTTTATGGAATATTCGTTGTTTGAGACTAGGTTTGTAAACCACCATAACTCCCCTGAGGCTCCCCTGTCAACCTCCTGTGATTGAGACGGACTTGAATTGGCAACGATGGTGCCAGGTCCCGGGTCCAGGGTTGGAGGACAGGGGAGTGAGATGGACGGCTGTCCCCAGGGCAAGGTGAGGGTCTGCTGGGCAGCTGTCCGGTAATTAGTCCCCTCCCCTACGCTTGCCCCCTGGCATCTGTCGGAGCGGCAGCAAACAGTGCAAGTGGCCCTCATCCAGCTCTCAGGACGCAGTTCACTTAGAACCATTAGACTTTATTTAATCACACACACACCTGCAGTTAAACACACACCTGGTCAAGTTGTGTGATAAATGTGTGTCGCTTCAAACACAAGGATATAATACCTGTTAAAATGTACTTGTACAACCTCTTCTCTTTTGTCTTTGTTTGACCAAGTTTCTAAATATAAGCCACATCTTTATCGGTCTTTAACTCTCAAACCTCTCATTATGAACCGCTCCTGTGGGAGTTCACGTTGCTCGTGTCATGCTCAGACAGCAGTGCCTGAGCATGCACCGAACATTTCCTGCCGCAACATTAAACTTTACAAAACAGAGGAAAAAGGGCCGCTTTTCCCTGGAGTCCAACTCCTCACAAGGGCTTTAAAATTTTTTTTAAAAAGTCCTCTAAATGAAAAGGATGCTATGCACCATCAACACCTCAGTATGGATATGCTGTAAAACATGCTATAAGACAACAAAAGCACTTTACTTTTACTGCACTTTGTGTGGCCCTGCCTCTGGCTTTCATAAAGCAGTTAGTGTTTTCCACACTTGGCTGAGTAATAACCCTGTCGTGGGACAAACACAACTGTACCCTGAAGATAGAACTCCTGCGCTGGTCAAGTCTCTATATGTCCCTCTCTTCCCTTTCTCCCAATTTCACTCTCTTTGTACTCCCCCTGTATTACTGATACAATATACTCTCGCTCAGAGTATTCTACACGCTCTCACTTATCTTCCATTCCTGTCAGAATACTCGGTTGCACTCTCCTCTGTTACCTGAAACGGTCTTAATCCAGTGTGCTCACATTCCTTCCCTCAAATTCTTCCCTTCTTGTCCACGTGGAAATCCTGCTTCATCAATCTAGAATGTCAGTGTCATTCAGTTTGGGCTTGAATCGGAAATATAAATTTCTTATAAACAGTTCATTCTGACAGATTAATCAACCTGTCCATTTTCCCTTACTCTGGTTTTGGGCCGGGCTTAAGACTCTCTTGCATGCTCTGTCAGTCTTTTCTTCTTTTGGTGTCGATCTCATTCCCCTCCTTCCCTCCTTCCCTCCTTCCCTCACTGTGCCATCTTCTGCGGAGCATCAGCCGGCTTCAGTCGCACTTGGAGAGAGCGCCTAAGTGTCCTTGGGTGAAGGGGGTTCCCGAGGAGCTAATGGTTAGCGCGGTATGACTAATGGGGAAAAAGCGTGACAAAATAAGACAAATGGTTTGGACCAACTTCATTACCTAAGTGACAGCTTGACGGCGCTGCTGTATAATATGGTATTTTTCATCTGTGACTCATTTGGCAAAGGAAAGTGACGGCGAAGGAAGGGACTAACTTTTTTTACGACTTCAAAGCGCTGCCGATGTTTTACCTGCCCGAGCAGCAGAACTAGTTGGCGAAGTTTGGAATTTTTTTTAAAAAGGTGTTGTGTGCTTTGAAAAAAAACAAGCATACAGCACGCGGAGCGCATTTTGGATTTAGAGTAAAGATACAGTATTCTGATGCATTGGAGAGCGTCTTAGGTTTTTCCAACATCAAACTGGCAGGCAGATTGGCACCTAGAGGCTAGCACTGGCAGTCTGTTTACTCACCAACCTCCCTTTTTGTATTATACATCTATGGGCAAGTCTCTCAGTGGAGACAGGAAGCACAATGGCACACGGAAACCTTTATAATGCATCAGTATTCAACAAAATATGACTAAGAGATGAGGCGGTAGTGGAGAAATGCATTGTTATTCCTTTCAGCGTCGCTATCAAAACTTATTTCTAAAGATTGGACGGCAAAATACAGTCTCTGCAATAAATTGACAATTACTAATGAAAACAATTTCAAGTGCTCAGCTTCTGATGATAAAACAAGCCAAGTTGATGACAACTGTTCTCCGTTTACACTGGAGGTTTGCCCTAAATAAAGCCTCATCTGCTCAATATCAGATCGCTTAATTTTTCATGAAAGGAAAGGTCACACGGTCCACTGTAATCTCAAGTCTCTCTATGTATCAGCAGCTGCCTGTCTTATGCTGCAGCATACATTATTCAGCAAATACTTGAGAGTTCTTCCAGTGGAGTACTGTGGTTTTCCTCACCGTCTGCCTTTGAATTACACAAATTCTGCGACGATATTGCAAAGGTAGCCTGAATAATTCACGGTTTGCTTTCTCCTTCTTCCAGTGGAAACATAAAGTAAAGTAAAATCGGTGGTTTTCGGTAAAGATGCCAAGCAGATGACAAGACGAGAAACAGACCGTCAACATAAAGGAGATAGGTCGAGTGTTTCTCAAAGTCTCCTTTTGAGTTTTCACATTAAAATGCTGTTTTTGAGCTTTGCTTTTGAAGCAGGAATGTCAGATCACCGCTTACTTTGCGATGTATTTCTCAGGACACTGAGGGTCAACATCGGCTCATATATATTCACCCAAGTTAATACAACAGGTTTCCCAAATCTACATTTTACTCCCTATACCACAAACACACTGGTTATCTGCTTAATTTAAATTTGTTCCGCATTTCAGATGAATTAAAAAATATTTTACACCATCCATGTTGAATTAAGTCAAACTGGGCTGAGCGGCATAGAATAATTTATTTTTTTTCCCCCCAAGGTGTGCTGGATGTCTTCTACCTTCAATGGTATATGTCCCAGACTCATTCCTGTGTAAACGCTGCTGGGCCTCGGCTTGCTGCACGCTGCGTTAAAGCCAAGGAGTCATTGCCTCTTCTGAGGAGAGGAATCCATCAAAACCACCGGGGAATAGCGAGGTAGAGCAGCTGTCTCCCAGTAAGGGAGGCACGGAGAAGAGGCAGAGTTGCAGATTGTGTGTTATTGTTGAGCTATCAGTCCTTACTTTCTCTCTCTCCTCTACCCCCACTTCCCAAACTCCAACTATACTTTGCTATTTTTGCCTGCAGTCCCGTCTTTCATCACTGAGGAAGAACAGTGCTTGAGCCGTTTACACAATATCTCATTCTACCGTATTCCACTGCAAATGGCGGCTTAATTTTTTCCAGGCAAAAAAAATAAAAAATTATAAAGAAATTGAAATGTATAACATACAGGTCTGGTGTGCTGACAGTTGTAGGTGTGTTAGTTCACTCTCTAGTGGTCCACCTGCCTTTCAGTCACAGCTAACAAGCAGTTTCTTAAAAAAAGGAGAACAGAATCAGAGTAGAGGAGCAGGCCACAATGAATGAGGTGTAAAATGAATTATTCTGAGGTTGTTCTCCGGTCCCCTGGACTACACAGGGCTGACAAATCCAGCAGGTGTCCTGGGCGCATCTGTCCATGCCAAAAGAAAAACTGATTTCCTCTCAGCCTCACTTGCTTTTTCCCTTATATCCCTTTTTTTCCTGTTCACAGCTACATGCAGTGAGACATCCACAAAGATTTATGAATTACAGCTTGAACTTAGCATCCCGCTCCCCACTCTGAGTCCATCCCTCTGTCGCCCTCCCTGCGGCTTCAGCTGAGTGAAGTCTGGACTTTTCAGAAAAAGCAGACGGGTCACTGGCCACACAGCTATCTGCCTGCCCTCACAGGCCAAACCCCGGTGCAAGCCGGGAAAAAGAAGCCTTTGAAAAAGAGAAGCGCTGAGGACTGTGTACACAGTCCCAATGTGTAAACATCCTTTCTGAGGCCTTCCCTGAGACGATGAAGGCACTCAGCTGGGACCAAAGGAGAGGAGACGGGAGGTTCAACAAGATAGCCGAGAATTTCTATTATCACATCCAAGAGATGGGTCAGCATAAAATAAAAGTCAACTTCAACGGTTAAGTGTGCTCTGCGAACATGCGATGCATTTATTTGAAGTTCCCCAAAAAACGTTCCAAACAAAAATTAAAAGAACGGCAAAGAAGAAGAGAGGGAGTGGTGATAAAGCAGTCGTTTCATCTCTGCATCCCTGTGGGGAAATCAGGAAGAAATTGGTTTTAAAAGCGAAGCCGCACATTAATGTATTTCTGAGTAACTCAATGCGATACATCTGTGACTGCTGGTTGTGTGGAAGCAGTGTGTTTTTATTTCAAAGAGCACAACTAAGAATAATAAATGGGATCTCAACAATATCTTGATTTATTAAAATGACCAACTGGTTTCCTGAAACAAAGGCATTTAAAAAATGTTCACACTTTGTGTCGACCACTTTATAATATCACCAAGAGGCAGTGGTTCCTTGTGCCACATTGATTCACACATTTATGACTCTGTTCTGCATGAGAACTTTTCGCCATTATCATTTTCCTGACCTGTCCCATATTGGATAATTGCCAAAGATAGACGAAATTCTCCCCTTCTGCCTATTTCAGCCCAGCCTTTTCTTCCGCATGGTTGCCCAGACCTACATTTCCTGCATAATTGCCGTAGATCACTGTATTTTATGAATAAATGGGTTGCTGCTACACAACGTGAGTCATAAATATATGTAAACAAACGTTTTAGTGTGGAATGCATTATTATTATTGAATATGGCACATGTAGTTTGCCACCTTGCTGCTTCTAAAGGACATGATTTTAGTTCCTTCACTTAACAGTTGCAATATCAGAAAATACTCAATTGAGCCTTTGCCAAGCCCCGCCTCCTGCTGCTACTCTGTCAAGCTGTCAGAGCTACCATAGGGCCCACACTGTCACTAACTGCACTCCCTGAATTAATATCACATTTTTGGAAAAATTGAAAAGTGATTTCAGAGAGAAGCAGATAGAAGGCTCTACAGTAGATGTTTAAAGAATATAACCAGGATGTCAAACCGATTCAGCAGGAAATACAAGTTAGAAAAATGTAGACAGAAGCTAATTCAAAGTGCTTCACATAAAACCATTAAAAGCATCAAAACATGAGGAAAAAGAAAAGGAGATTTAGGTAAATTAAGGAACAAAACTGTTCCTGTAAAGTCGGGTAAGTCTTCATTCACTGCCACTAGTGGTGCAACAGACCACTAGTGATCCATACGGATCCCCTCTCGCGGTTCGGCACGCTTGTGAACCGCGTATTAATTACACAGTTTAACGTTAACCGTCACAGTAAAAATATGCACTAGGACATCGGCATCTATGATTTTCTAGTCACTGATCTCTGATCATGTTACATTGGAAACAACCAGTCCATTTTTAAGTCGACAGGAGGACAGCTGGTAACAGCAGCAGCACCGCTAACGGCTAACAGACAAAGGTTCCGTTCGGTTACATTATGACGCGTTCAGGCTCTGTTCAGTGAAAATGACAATTGGACGAGGGTTAATTATAACGTCATCATGATGTGTTCACATGTAATCTCGTTAAATGTAGTGGCGGTGAGGAACTTGTGAAGAAAATGTGTTCAAAACAACATAAATAGATAGAGAGGGAATTATGACCCGTTTGAGGGGCGGGACTTACCAAAGGACTGATCTCAAAAACGTTTAAATGTGCCGCCCCCAAGTGTCCAAAAAATAAAGTACAGATATATCATCAACAACATGCTCATAATATCAAAAGTAACAAAAAGGCCCTGGTAAGAGAATTTTAATCCAGTAATGTAATGTAGATAATGTTCGGTATGTAAAATCTTAATGCGCTTAAGTCACTAAAACTCAAATTAATTTAGTGGAGTAAAGAATATAGTATCTACTTAGCATAAATTGTACTTCAGTACACTACTTGAGTAAATGTATTATTATCTCCAAGACTGCACATCAGGAATGCTTGGAGTTAATTGATTTTCCTTTGTCTTTGAGGAGGTGAAAAAAACAAAGTCTTTAGAATTTAGCGGGAAGTGAAACGCATCAACATCAATAATTAAGAAGCAAAAGACAAAAGCATAGCAGAGAGATGGAGTGATCAAGAAGCTATAGTTGCAATGTACAGCCAGGGTTTTGTTTTTGCTATTCTTTGCGGGTTAAAGAGGTCTTCAGTGCAGGAAAAGCCCGTCTGGATTGTGCGAGTGTCTGCACTGAAGTGCTTTTTAATCACTATCCCCCAGTGAAGCAGCTGAACGTGCTACCTTCCCGACTCCGCCTACCCTTCAGTGTACTCTGATGACCTGGCATCATGGTGGACTGAAGGGCCCGAACAAGAGGATTCGTGAGGGGAACACCGTACTCCTCATTGATGGTATTCAGTTATCTATGCCACCGTCTCCACACAATCTTCCACCTATTTTCTTTGAAGAGCAAAAACAAAACCAAGTGAGCATACTGTGCATCTACAGTCACTTAGATGCAGCTCAGCAGACAAAAACAAACACCACGCAGAGACACATTTTCATACCAGGGGAATAAAAATTAACCTGAGATGCCATCAGCAATTAAGCCTAATTTCAATAACGTTCAACATTTTATATTCGTGTGTGCTTTCCCATTAGCGTAATCAAGCGACAACAAATGTTTCCCCGCATGATAATGGCAAGCTGCCTCCTCTGTGTGTGGATAAATTAAGGAAAACATACAAGTACTGATTAAATTTGGCCCATCAGGAGAAAGAAGTGGGATGATGGTTACACACCTTCAAGACGGCGAATCCCCCCCCGATCTAATAGAAGACCTAAGAGGTGTCCCAAAACGCGCACATTCAGCTAACCTTGAACCCCGCCAAACCCCAGGATCAATCACTATTCAGAAACACACTGTCAATGATGTTATTTCTCTGATGAAGTGACGTTGCCGTTAAGAGTTGTTTAGCATTAATATTCAGTGGTACTCTAGGTAGGATCGAGCGAGGCAGGCGTAATTAGAGTTGATGGGCTCCATAAGCATTAATATTGTAGTGCATCAACATCTTGGACCTCTTGCTGCGGCCCCAAGAGCTTTTAATTCCCTGCGTTTTCAAATTATTCAAGAGGAAGACCATCTATTAAAATAAAAAAGTAGGCCCGCGTGAAATATCGTTTGCGCACTGACATTGCAATGTGCGCACCCGTGATATTCACATCGCAGGACGATGTCGGCAAATTAACTCAAACACGTCAAACTTCAAATTTCATGCTTCTTGATTCAAAAGGAAAACTCACACCGTTCTCATTTCCCTCGACTATTCAGATGTAATTAGCCATCCTCCAGCGTCTATAGACCCACCACATGCAACTGGGCAGGTCACGGACAGACGCTTGATTTGGTTGGATCCCCTCATGGAACCTCTCCCCTGCGCTGGCTGGCCCACGTCGGATGCACCTCGGCACCTCCCAGGGCAACGGACTAATGGCTCTCTGTGAACACTAGCCTTGCTAGGAGGAACCGGCCTCCAGCCCCGTGGACAGTCCAGAAGGACCGTCAACAGTGCGAGGTGTCTGCGCCGATGTCGACTCAGCAACCAAACGGACCAGTCTTGAAACACGGTCCCCATCTCTAGAATATATATATATATATATATATAGAACTGAAATATATTTTGTCTGGGATATCTATAAACACAGATATATGTATATCGCAGAAAATAATTATATTGTGATGTATTGAAAAGCCAATGCATCGTTGCAAACTTGATTACCAGTTTAACACTCCATAACTACTGGAGAAAATGTTGAGTTGGCAGAGCCAGAAACCCTCCGCCATAGAAGCACATGTAAACACAATTCAAACATGAGATATGAAGTCAAAAATAGCCCCTCTGATAGGTGCTGACTACGTTTCATCCACAGCCCCAGATCGTTCCCAGGTATTGATGTCAATTACCGAGACGTCCATTAGCCCTGGAGTATTCTGAGAGGAGTCAATTTTGGTCATGTCATGCAGTTCAGTTTCACATTGAGGAATGACCCGCGGAACCGGCTGGGTTCAGCCAGCACCGGGGCTAATGGCCCTAATGCATGATACAATAAACATGTGCCTTTATAAACCAGCCGGAACCTCTTACTGTGACAGCGGGCTCTCAAATGACACACACTTAACATTAAGTCTGGCCCATAAGAGTGTGTAGCTTAGTGTGATTACATTAGCAATGTGTTCTACACTGTGCAGTATGGCTCAATGAGGTGAAGCTGGGATAGTAATTACTGCCATTCCACTCTGTGCTTGTGTTGTACAATCAGTGGGTAACAGCTGGTTCTGAGGTCACCTACCCAGTCTTTGTGAATTTGTTCATCATAAGCGCTCGTTAAATCTTAAAACTGTTCCTTTGTAAAAAGCAGCGGTGTGATACCTTTGAATGTCAGCACTTGCTTAATTCTTACGCGGAAATACAATCTGCACCGCAATCTGCTTTTAGCAACACCGCAGAGATAAAGGGCGAGCTCTGACCTCTCTCGTGAGGCATGACCCGATATTGACCCGAGTGGATCTCCAGCTGCGCGCGCGCACGCACGCACACACACACACACACACACACACACACACACACACACACACACACACACACACACACACACACACACACACACACACACACACACACACACACACACACACACACACACACACACACACACACACGGATATACAGTGTCGTGAAGTACTTCAACCACACTGTAGTCAAACCTTTCTGCCAAATCTATGTTGTCGTGAGATGAATTAAAATCAAAGCATTTTTGAGGTTTTTCTGATGAAGGATGGAGCAGGGCTGACATCATCAACCTCAAAGCATGGTCAGTATTAATGCAGCGGGGCTGAGCAAAGCTGAAATACGAGAAGCTGGTCTGAAGGACAAGATGCCTGCTGGAGCTCCGGGGAGCGGTAAGTGTATGTGTGTGTGTGTGTGTGTGTGTGTGTGTGTGTGTGTGTGTGTGTGTGTGTGTGTGTGTGTGTGTGTGTGTGTGTGTCAGTGGGTGGGTGGGTGGGTAGTCTGCATCAGTGTGTAAATGAAGAGGTAATCTCAAGAGTGAATGCCTGGCAAAGAGCGAAGAGATGACCTCTCCAAGGAGGAAGACGAGGAGAAGAGGGAAAGGACTATAAAAAGGAGAACGCGCTCCAGTGAAGGAGGAGGAAGAAATGAGGTAAAAGCTATCGCAGAGAAAAAAAAGGTCAAGAGGACAGCAGAGCAGAGGGCAGGTAGCGGAGTAGGACGGGGATTGGTCTGTGATGAGGACCAGTCCAACTCACAGTTCTGATTAGAGACTTTTACAGAAAACTGAAAAGACTGCAAGACAGGCTTCAAGTAGGACCAAGGACCTCCGTCTCCTAAATCCCGGTGGAGAACACGTCTGATAACCGGGTCAGGATGGACAGTCCTCTGCTACCATTTCGTTTGGCATCTCTGGCTGAGGACAAGATGGCAATGTTGGTCGAACGGTCCACAAATGTCTCACCAATTATTGGACGATTGCAGTGAAATTTGACACAGATATTCATGGTGGTCTCAAAAGTTTTCACGCATCCTGTGAAATATCTCAACATCTACGGGATGGATTGGCAGTGTTGGTGCAGCCGTGCTTTGAGCCAAATGCTGAATACAGCCTCACAGAGTCGCTAGCGTAGATTTAGAGGAGGTCAAACTGGACTAATTATCAGTTCTTTAATTTGTTCCTGAGAAAAGAGAGAGCGACCAGAGTCTCTCCTAGAAGGGGCTTCCTGCTGCAGGTGCATCTTTTAGAGCTGCAGACAGGCTGAAGTTGTAGATCCAGCAGAGTGAGTGGACAGAGAGCACTTTCTCAAGGCAAGGTGAATAGTTAGTGCAGCCATCATAGTGAGGGGCAAACGCATTTCAGTTATGATGATGAGGCACCGTTTCAGAAAAAATTGCACATTGGCCATTTTCATTTATTAGTAAGCACCAGTTTTTAAATTAGCTTCAGTGGAAATTCCTAGATTGGACCAAGAAACAAATAATGCAACTGTAAGGCTCTATAAGCAAATGTACAGTATGAACACTCATAATCACCAGTGAAATGGAAAACATGCAAAGGCTTACAATATGTATATCTCTCCAATAGTTTGCATCAGGAACACAATTGTGCAGTGTTATGCATAATAGGATGAACAGCATCATGCATAATCAGGCCTTTTTTTATAGGTCTACTGTGACCCGGTTAGTGCACTCAATTTCACATAAACAGAAATCCTGCTATGACAAATTCCAAAATATTTGTTTTGGCCAAGAGGAGCCTTCTAAAGTCTCCCAGCAGGGAGTCCTGCGTCCACATGCAGCCTTCACTATCTGAATTCCCTTGATGCCACAAGGCCCATTTGTGGAAAAAGACGACTGTACGAAGCCTCATGAATATAACATTTTCCTAATCTCGCCAGGTGAACTGTGGTGAACCGACAACCACTATAAAAAGACGCCTGCCTCACAAACACACAGCCTAACAAACCGTACATGTATGTTGACATTCACAGACGTATGCAGGCAGTGAGAGAGAAAGAGGGAGCAGAAGGATCTACACTGAAAAATGATGGTTGGTTCTGCCAATCTATTAATAATGAAACACTGGCCAAACAGGAGAAACAAAGACGACTGGGAGAAGAGACGGAGATCAGGGGGGGGGGATGCTCAAAGGATCGCCTGTAATCACACGTTGCCGCTTCCTTCCCCCATCCTATCTAGGAACATGAACGTGAATGCATTATGCGAGAGGAGTCACGGAGAAGATTATGAATAAGAAAGTACCGCTGTTGATTATGCATTTTCCAGCGCGCGAATACAATTTACAGCTATCAGGTCCTGTGATGATTGAATGCCGTCTGTTGCCCCCTGGTAGTTGAATGGGGGGAGGAAATGAAGAGTGGCGCGCACGCGGGGAAAGACGGCACTTTCAGAAGAGGAGAAAGTGGAACCAGACTACCACATCTTGTCCTGTTTACCTTCCAACGCGATCCATCAGTCAAAGCAACAAACAAATCCCTCGCGAGTAGATTACCCATCGGCCCGGCTTTGTTGAATGCGTAATATTTATAGCACCATTAGGTCTGTGCATTAGATTATGTGCTGTAGTTGCACAGAGGGAATCACAGAGGAACTGTCTTGTGTATAACTTGATTATCATGAAAGGAGAATGAGGCCTCGAGACTGAACAAAAGTCTACTTCAAGGAGTCTGGGAGGAAAGGGAGAATGCAAAGTTTCAATTTCAAAGGCCCCAAACTCAGAAGCCGCCGGAACAAACACAAACAGGATACCTGTTGTTGGGAGAGCGCTGGAGAAGGGAGGGTAGGGAAAGGATTCAAAGAGAACATTAAAAGGCAGGGTATAATGCATGTACACATCACGCTTTAGCTCTTATCTGTTCCAAACAACACATCTGTTCAAAACAAGAGCATATGAAAAATACGCCATTTGAAGAATGCAATCAGAGATGGTTAGGTTCCCGTGACAGCGAGGCGCGGCTTCGTCTCTCTCCTTGCAAACAGAATCCTTCTTCCGCGTGGCGGGAGGCGGGAGGCGGGTGGCGGTGGCAGCTGCGATTTTTTTTTTTTTTTTTGCGAGGCGCTGCCGCAACAGCACGCCTATGCTTTGTGGAGTTCACAATTATTGGCGTCCATGTGTGACAATATGATGTTTGCTGAGAGCTGCTACAAGTGTCTCCAGTAATAAGTTGGCATGTGGCAGAGAGACAGCAGTGCTGCTCGAGTAAACAGACAAAGTTATCTCTGATGAAATACTAAATGCACAGCATGAAGTAGCTCACAAGCAAACTCCACCCATCTGAGATCCTCTGTTCAATGTAAATGACTTTCTGGACGATTTGAATTTCATACATGCCCATTTTTGGTCCCAGTCAACTCTTAATGCCAGTGACAGTTTGGTCAATATATTGACAATTCACAAGAGCACATTTAAGATTTGACAATGTTGAGATTCTATCTGCTCAAATATAGCTAAACCTGAATTCTAAAATTAATTAATGAATGGCTGCTATGGTATAATAAACGGTGGGTAAACCCGACCTGACCTCCGCATTCTAACCAATCAATCATTTTACAGCAGGTTCCAATCTCGTGTTTTGAATTTAGTTGGATGTAGATTATATCTCTCCAGGCGACTCCAGGGCTGGTTCTGAATCAGTTGACCTCTCCTCTGTCTTTTCTTTAAATCTTGAATACCTTCTATTTTCAAAGTACAAAGTGTGGGTAGATGGTGTTTACCCACCGGGACAGCCTTGGCCTGACAACGCTGTAGACATTGGGGGGGAAAACCTTTAACTGTGGTCCCAGGAAATACATGAATCTACATTTTTCACACAAACTCTGGTTATCAAGCTCCCAGGAGGAGCACAGGGCTTTGAATCAAATTTGACAAAGTGGTCAAACCGTCGAATTACAACTTCCGTGTCCGTCGGGAACAAAAAGGCTTTTTCCCATAGACTTACATTGGAAAAGAGACAACTGTAATCAAGCAGACATCTTTTAGGTAAATGAACACTTTAGCCCCGATTTAAATCATTGGGTCCTAAAAGACCGAGCAGCTGGGAGGCCCATGGATGCTGAAGCAGCGCTGAGGATCAGGGTAATTTTATACTAGGAATGGACCACAAATGAAAAATAATGTCAGAATAATTGTGTTGCCATGGACACAGTGTTTAAAGTATCAGATATTTTAATGTCTACATTGGTCTTGCATGCATTTATGTCACAGCTTTCCTCTTTGGCTCCTTGGCAATGAGTCACGTATTCTAAAATAGAACACATTTTTGATCAATTCATTGACCTCATTATTAAACCTTTGATTTGGTGGAAACTGCCCATATCTAGTAACTGTGATATTTGGTTGGTGGTGAGCAGCCACCTCATGCAATAATGATCATAACCAATTACAAATCCTCCAATCACTCTGGAGATAATGCGGCAAAGTTGGTGTTCGCCCCTTGGCCAGGATAGCTGAAGACAAATTTCACGCTAGGTTAATGCTGGCCAATTGTATGCCACTTTCAATTAAGTTCATTTTCTCCTCATAAAAGCTCACAATTGAGATATTTTTGACAGATTTTAAAGCTAACCATGCAGTGACTTTCATATCTTGATTCAAACCGGGCTGCGAAGGGAGAGGTTAGTCCTCCCGAGACCGTCCACACCGCCATGATTGAAATCAAATTAGCTATTTGCTTACATGCTTACGCTCACGAATTGCATGTTTAGCATTCAATCAATATTTGGTGTTGTGGCACAATAACTTTTTGAAATGCAATTAGCTCCATGGCACGGGGAGATGTATGTAAAGCGTTTCGGCATGAATAGACTTGATTCAGGTTGTCCAGTGCAATTATCTGCGAGGGGGAAGTGCCAAACAGAGTGGCAATTTGGCCCCAGCTCACACTGTACTGTTATGATTACCTTTATAGTCCCCATTGATTTCCTGATGACATTATGACTTGTAATTTTCACGAGCAATCTCCATGAGAAGAAGCTTGCTGTTCATTTGAAAGTCATGATTTCGGTTCCTTCATACACCCTGGGCATAAAGTATCTCCCCCCCTCCCCCTCTCATCCTTTACTCTCCTCTCCCCTCCGTCCTCTCACTCCATGCACACATACACAAACAGATGGGAATTTCTAAGAAATTAAAATCCCATTTTTGGCTTTAGTTCAATCCTTTTCTCTTTTTTTTTTTCATCCCCCCCAAAGCTTCTGGCACAGAAATGGGCAATTCATGACAGCAAAGCTAAGTGAGCACACTAGTGCACACATTTACCCTTGGCAATTTTCTTCTAACAAGATGAGGTGTTTCTCGTCTCATGTTTGATGTGATACAGGTATGGATGTTACCTTTCTAAGCCCAGACAAGTGCACTGTAATATCCCTCGAGACTAAACACTCTGGCATGACCGGTCTCGGGAAAAGAGTGGAAGAGAAAGTGATGGAGGGAGAGGGGGAGAGAGAGAGAGAGAGAGAGAGAGAGAGAGAGAGAGAGAGAGAGATGGAGAGAGAGATGGAGAAAGTGATGGGGGAGAGAGCGAGAGAGTGATGGAGAGAGAGAGAGAGAGAGAGTGATGGAGAAAGTGATGGGAGCGAGAGAGAGAGAGTCACTTCACAGTCCAGGTAATGCATGTGAGTATTTACTGTGCCACTTTTCGAAAGCATTCTGCTTATCTTGTGTTAAATAGACAACCTTGTTCATAACATGCGAGATATGAGAACGGGGTTGGGTGATAACCTCCATCTCTCACCCCTTTCCTTATAATAATCAAAGTCACTCGCCACTGCCAGTATTGCACTTGCAGCGCGATTCGTTTCTCGATAGCCCACCATCCCTCTAGCAATTACAGTTCTGACAGCTCCACTAAGACACGCTTCCCCGCTATAATTACCCATGCCGTATTTATCCAGGATGGGTATGTAAGTGTGTGTGTGTGTGCGAGTGTGCCGGGCCGAGGGGGTTTGGAATTGTAATAATGATCATTTGGGAACCTGATCATCTAACAGGGTGGCATGTTTGTGCTAAATAGAAAGGGAGATCCCCATTATGTTGCCTTCACTTCTGCGAGGAGTCTGCCCACCGTGTTATTACAAAGCGCTGGTTAGCACCATGTCCTAATATATAGAGAGCGCGGCGACAGAGTGTCTCCGCTTTTCCTCCAACTCCGATAGATTTCCCTTGTTGTTTGGGCCGATACCGGAGCGGATCATCAGCACAAAAGTAGCCGGTAGATGTAGCGGCTTTTTGATGAAGACAGAAGGCTTGACTGCTCTGATTAGGGTCAAGCAGTCTGCTGCGGCGGCGTAGGAAAGAAAACTCCTAAAAACTACCTTTTGTGATTGAAATATATGACGAGATAACATTTTTATTTTTTTTTTAAAAAGGCAGCTTCTGGGTAAATAGGTGAGGTCCCACTGCCTCTCCCCACTTGCGACCCCGTCTGATGAGATCACAGTTTGGGCCGATGATACCGACAGTCCCCCGAAGCAAAAACTATGATTGGTGCAAATCCACTGAAGACATTTGCAACAGCTAGAGTGTTAAAGTCAGTGTTTTCATCTGCAGGTCTTGTAGTATTTAACTGATTTAAGTATGTGTCATGATTAACAGTTTGTCTGTAATCAGCATCAGTATGTCCTACTTGTCCTAGAGCGATACAGGAACACAATTATATGCCTTTAACTATGACAGCTGTGCCGGCTAATGTTAGTTGGCGACACGATGCAAATGCATTCGGACATTTCAGTGGAAGAGCATCAAAAAGCGAGTCACATTTTCCCTCCAGTGTAACATTATGACCGTGTTTCCCGGGGAATATAAGAATCAAAGTAGGCTGTCCATTTGCAATGTGTATTACCCAGGAGATCCATAATGTGATTTATCTTTACACCACCTCATTTCGTCACTGTGATCATTCGGCGGATCGCCTTGAATTTTTAGTTTTGTTTCCCTCTGCTGTGCTAATTTTGCCACATTAAAAATACAGGGAAGGTACTGTTCTGACAAATTATTCTTTTGTCATCCTCAAGGCTCACTGGCAACTGGAGGTTCATATTTACATTTGCCAAGCTTGTAAGTAGAAGTCTTAAGCACAGAATTGACAGAAAGCCGACAACTTTAGAAAAAGAGAAATAGAAAGGACTTTGACTTTGTTTGCAGTTTTTTTTCCCTGCTGCTATATAAGTTGGAGCATTGTCTGCATCATGACAGCAAATGATGGTAGTGCAGTTTTTTGGTGTTTGTGGGGCTGGGGGGGGGGTTGCTTTTTCCCCTCTGACTGGCTGTCACTGCGGCTCCAAATCAGGCGTCACAGCCTCTTCCCATTAAAAAGCATCCATTAGACACATGGCCCTGAAAGCCATCCAAACAGAGCTTGTTTTGACCCTTTTACATCCCTTCTTCTTCATGTGCCAGTGAGAGGAGCAGAGAACTCGTCTGCAGCTGGTGCGCGATAGACAAGGTAATTTTAGATGCTCTACTGAGGGACTCCTGCAGTATTTTCTGGCTATGGAAAAATACGAGCATATACACATTTGAGATTTTTCTAATCCCTGCAATTTCCGTCTCCGAGCTCAATCCTACAGACCGGCTCTAATGCAGCGTTTCAGTCTCAATTACATTTAATGGATGGATTAGACATCCAGCCTATTCAGTCTGCATGTTGTGCAGTTGGGCATGTGAATTGGGTCGGAACTGCAGGGGGAACGCCGCTTGTTTTCTTGGGACCGGCCTCTGAGGTGTACAAGGTATAGCTGCCAAAGCAGGCAATGTTTGCCTCCATCAAAATTCCCCAAAGTTAACCTTGTAACAAGTAAGGTGGAAAAAGCGACACGTCTCGCATCTCTGCACAACAGCTCCAGACATGTCATACTGTTTCTCCTCCGCTCCGACGTTCTTAGCTTCATGGGAGGAATTATAGAAGAAAGCCACGCTGCCAAAGTGCTGAAGTTATGAGCACTTTTGTGCCCGAGGATGAAAACGGTCTCACTTCCCTACAATGCTGTCATAAGACATGCACTAGGGTTTATCCTCTGTGCCCCAGATGTTGCGTCATTTAATTAATACTCAGTAGATGGACACATTACTTCTGAATGAACAATATGTAATTCATGAGCCTTCCGTTACTGTCGCACACGATTAAAGGACATAGTTCAACATTTGGGGAAATATGCTAACCACTCTCACGTCTGTACTGTAAATAGGAATATCCCCCAACAGCCAGTTAGGTTAGTTCAGCAAAGAGACGAGGGACAAGGGGAATAGCTAGCCTGGGTCTTTGCAAAGGTAAGGAAATCCATCTACCGACGCCTCTAGAGCTCACTTATTAACACATTACTTCTTTTTTGTGAGACATTAAGTCTTTTTTAGGGACTTATTTGATTTCTTGGCTGGGACCAGTGGCGTTGCCTGATCCCAGCCAAGAAATAGTCAGGCCCAGAAGCATTTATAAAACACCCAATGATCTAGGGCCGCTGCTAACGATTCATTGAGATTAATTGTATATAATAGTTATAGTTATAATAAACTAGTCTATAGATTAATCAATGGACAATGAATCCATCAAACAATCAAACTGACCATTTCATATCATTACATTTTATAAAACTGTAGGTTATGTCATATAACGCAGCACAAAACAAAATATGCTCCAAACTCCCCATATTCTTACGGTACATTTACCCTTCTGAAATAAAATACTTGTTTGATGCTGTATTAATTCTATGAATGTCATATTTAGAACCTTTAAACATTTTGGTATTTGATCATTTATGGACAAGAGTGGCATCAATCTTATAATAATAATAACTGCAGTGCGTGAGTCAGCCCCATGCTGGGACATCTTTGGAAAAGCAACAAACAAGACAAAGCATCGTGATCGTCCGTCATGTGAAACGGGTTTGTTTAATTCCTCTGATAACTGATGTCTACAACTTGCAGAAAACTGAAAACGCAACCGACATCACTTTTTAGGCAGCATATGATCAAAGCGTAGCAATATTTTGAACATCAAATGGAAAATCTTAAAAGGCCGGGTAATGAACGGTCCGGGGTTTTTTTGGGGCATTTTGGCGTGGACACATTCATTATGTAGCGGGGTGAGAGACGTGCAGCAGGACATGCTAAGAGGCCCGACATCTGCAAACAAACCGAATATACACACACGACGCAAATTCCATCTTTTCTAATCTGTCCGACTCCACCCTGCATCATGTTATTGAATGCCACAAGGAAAGAAAAAAATACATTTCATTGAAAGTGAATTATGCACAAACACAGAGGCAGATATGCAACATGGTGTGACAACAAAATGAAAAAATGAGGTGAATTTCAGTGAAACCCTTTTAATTTGTTTCATTCTGGGTTGGGAGGGGAGGTTGTTATCATTCCAACTCAAGTAATTAAAACATCACTCTGCATGTGCCAAAGAACTGCTGCTTTTCCTTTTTTTCCATTTTGCCGCTGCACAGGGTCTCCAAAGCATCAGCACATTACAAACCAATTTCCCTATATCAGCTTATATTCACATTTGATTCTGTCGCAGTGCTGATGGGAGTTGGAACACGGGTCTCTGTACACAGGAATCTAAATAACGTTATGAAGCCTGGCACAGACCTCATTTATAATCCAATGCCTTGGCTGAATTCCATTATGAGTTTTTTCCCCCCCTCCTTTATTTGTGGGGAAAAAAGTGAGATTATAAAAATGGCATCAACATACAGTAGCTGCTTGGAAGCCGTGGCTCCAGTGTAAAAGAGACTATGTCCACAAAAGGTAGCCGAGGACAAGGTTTTATAAATTACCCTCCCTTTGGGGACAGCAACAATATATCAGCTTTGCTTGCTGAACTTTTATCACAGGCTATTGATACTTGATACCCGCGGGGTCCTATTTTAAACTCAGGTCCAACTGCTTCATGTAAGACAGAGAGGCCGTGTGGGGGGAAAAAAAGCTGAAATTACATATTTCTCCATGGTGTAAGCAACCAAACGGAGGAGGCTAACAACACCAATTAATCTCAAACCAAACGTGTCATCATAGGCAGCTGCCTTTATCACAAATACCTCCAACGCCTGCGAGCCAAATCAACATCTGGGACAAAACTGATAAACCACTTCCAAGTGCAAGATGCTGCAAGCAAAAACTGCTTTGATAGACTCAGAACTTTTGGAGGAAAAGTTGTTCTACTGACTCAGGTGTCACAGACGCAATGTCAGGATGGTGATT
>NW_027176438.1:0-67407 GCF_023349555.1 Cebidichthys violaceus
AAAATCTTTAAAACTATGTTTACTTTCACAACATCCACTTGTGGCCTCTTCCCACTCTGAAACTTCTTTTAATACAATAAAAAGTAAAAATACATCTTTAAGCAGTTAAAAGTGCTGAAAACAGCAGATATTCATGAAAACATCATCATCAGTAAATCAGCTGTCCTGAGACACTTTTTTGAAGAAAATCTTTAAAACTATGTTTACTTTCACAAAATCCACTTTTGGATTCTTCCCAACCTGAAACTTCTTTTAGAAGTAAAAGGTTGAGAATGTACTTTCAACCAATAGGAAAGCATCAGATTCTAATGAAAACATCATGAAACTGTTAAATCAGCTGTCCTGAGACACTTTTTCGAAAAAAATCTTTGAAATTGTGCTTACTTTCACAAAATCCACTTTTGGCCTCTTCACACCTTGAAACTTCGTTTTAAGAGGATAAAAAGTCAAAATGCATCTTTAAGCAGTTAAAAGTGCTGAAACAGCAGAAATTCATGAAGACATCATGAAACCGTTAAATCAGCTGTCATGAGTCACTTTTTTGAAGAAAATCTTTAAAACTATGTTTACTTTCACAACATCCACTTGTGGCCTCTTCCCACTCTGAAACTTCTTTTAATACAATAAAAAGTCAAAATACATCTTTAAGCAGTTAAAAGAGCTAAAAACAGCAGAAATTCATGAAGACATCATGAAACCGTTAAATCAGCTGTCATGAGTCACTTTTTTGAAGAAAATCTTTAAAACTATGTTTACTTTCACAACATCCACTTGTGGCCTCTTCCCACTCTGAAACTTCTTTTAATACAATAAAAAGTAAAAATACATCTTTAAGCAGTTAAAAGAGCTAAAAACAGCAGATATTCATGAAAACATGATGAAACTGTTAAATCAGCTGTTATGAGACACTTTTTTGAAGAAAATCTTTAAAACTATGTTTACTTTCACAAAATCCACTTTTGGATTCTTCCCAACCTGAAACTTCTTTTAGAAGTAAAAGGCTGAGAATGTACTTTCAACCAATAGGAAAGCATCAGATTCTAATGAAAACATCATGAAACTGTTAAATCAGCTGTCCTGAGACACTTTTTCGAAAAAAATCTTTGAAATTGTGCTTACTTTCACAAAATCCACTTTTGGCCTCTTCACACCTTGAAACTTCGTTTTAAGAGGATAAAAAGTCAAAATGCATCTTTAAGCAGTTAAAAGTGCTGAAAACAGCAGAAATTCATGAAGACATCATGAAACCGTTAAATCAGCTGTCATGAGTCACTTTTTTGAAGAAAATCTTTAAAACTATGTTTACTTTCACAACATCCACTTGTGGCCTCTTCCCACTCTGAAACTTCTTTTAATACAATAAAAAGTCAAAATACATCTTTAAGCAGTTAAAAGAGCTAAAAACAGCAGAAATTCATGAAGACATCATGAAACCGTTAAATCAGCTGTTATGAGACACTTTTTTGAAGAAAATCTTTAAAACTATGTTTACTTTCACAAAATCCACTTTTGGATTCTTCCCAACCTGAAACTTCTTTTAGAAGTAAAAGGCTGAGAATGTACTTTCAACCAATAGGAAAGCATCAGATTCTAATGAAAACATCATGAAACTGTTAAATCAGCTGTCCTGAGACACTTTTTCGAAAAAAATCTTTGAAATTGTGCTTACTTTCACAAAATCCTCTTGAGGCCTCTTCCCACCCTGATACTTCTTTTAATACAATAAAAAGTAAAAATACATCTTTAAGCAGTTAAAAGAGCTGAAAACAGCAGATATTCATGAAAACATCATGAAACTGTTAAATCAGCTGTTATGAGACACTTTTTTGAAGAAAATCTTTGAAACTGTGTTCACTTTCACAAAATCCACTTTTGGCCTCTTCACACCCTGAAACTTCGTTTTAAGAGGATAAAAAGTCAAAATGCATCTTTAAGCAGTTAAAAGTGCTGAAAACAGCAGAAATTCATGAAGACATCATGAAACCGTTAAATCAGCTGTCATGAGTCACTTTTTTGAAGAAAATCTTTAAAACTATGTTTACTTTCACAACATCCACTTGTGGCCTCTTCGCACTCTGAAACTTCTTTTAATACAATAAAAAGTAAAAATACATCTTTAAGCAGTTAAAAGTGCTGAAAACAGCAGATATTCATGAAAACATCATCATCAGTAAATCAGCTGTCCTGAGACACTTTTTTGAAGAAAATCTTTAAAACTATGTTTACTTTCACAAAATCCACTTTTGGATTCTTCCCAACCTGAAACTTCCTTTAGAAGTAAAAGGCTGAGAATGTACTTTCAACCAATAGGAAAGCATCAGATTCTAATGAAAACATCATGAAACTGTGAAATCAGCTGTCCTAAGACACTTTTTCAAAAAAAATCTTTGAAATTGTGTTTACTTTCACAAAATCCACTTGTGGCCTCTTCCCACTCTGAAACTTCTTTTAATACAATAAAAGGTAAAAATACATCTTTAAGCAGTTAAAAGAGCTAAAAAACAGCAGAAATTCATGAAGACATCATGAAACCGTTAAATCAGCTGTTATGAGACACTTTTTTGAAGAAAATCTTTAAAACTATGTTTACTTTCACAAAATCCACTTGTGGCCTCTTCCCACCCTGAAACTTATTTTAGAAGTAAAAGGCTGAGAATGTACTTTCAACCAATAGGAAAGCATCAGATTCTAATGAAAACATCATGAAACTGTGAAATCAGCTGTCCTGAGACACTTTTTCGAAAGAAATCTTTGAAATTGTGCTTACTTTCACAAAATCCTCTTGAGGCCTCTTCCCACCCTGATACTTCTTTTAATACAATAAAAAGTAAAAATACATCTTTAAGCAGTTAAAAGAGCTGAAAACAGCAGATATTCATGAAAACATCATGAAACTGTTAAATCAGCTGTTATGAGACACTTTTTTGAAGAAAATCTTTGAAACTGTGTTCACTTTCACAAAATCCACTTTTGGCCTCTTCACACCTTGAAACTTCGTTCTAAGAGGATAAAAAGTCAAAATGCATCTTTAAGCAGTTAAAAGTGCTGAAAACAGCAGAAATTCATGAAGACATCATGAAACCGTTAAATCAGCTGTCATGAGTCACTTTTTTGAAGAAAATCTTTAAAACTATGTTTACTTTCACAACATCCACTTGTGGCCTCTTCCCACTCTGAAACTTCTTTTAATACAATAAAAAGTAAAAATACATCTTTAAGCAGTTAAAAGTGCTGAAAACAGCAGATATTCATGAAAACATCATCATCAGTAAATCAGCTGTCCTGAGACACTTTTTTGAAGAAAATCTTTAAAACTATGTTTACTTTCACAAAATCCACTTTTGGATTCTTCCCAACCTGAAACTTCTTTAGAAGTAAAAGGCTGAGAATGTACTTTCAACCAATAGGAAAGCATCAGATTCTAATGAAAACATCATGAAACTGTGAAATCAGCTGTCCTGTGACACTTTTTCGAAAAAAATCTTTGAAATTGTGTTTACTTTCACAAAATCCACTTGTGGCCTCTTCCCACTCTGAAACTTCTTTTAATACAATAAAAAGTAAAAATACATCTTTAAGCAGTTAAAAGAGCTGAAAACAGCAGATATTCATGAAAACATCATGAAACTGTTAAATCAGCTGTTATGAGACACTTTTTTGAAGAAAATCTTTGAAACTGTGTTCACTTTCACAAAATCCACTTTTGGCCTCTTCACACCTTGAAACTTCGTTCTAAGAGGATAAAAAGTCAAAATGCATCTTTAAGCAGTTAAAAGTGCTGAAAACAGCAGAAATTCATGAAGACATCATGAAACCGTTAAATCAGCTGTCATGAGTCACTTTTTTGAAGAAAATCTTTAAAACTATGTTTACTTTCACAACATCCACTTGTGGCCTCTTCCCACTCTGAAACTTCTTTTAATACAATAAAAAGTAAAAATACATCTTTAAGCAGTTAAAAGAGCAGAAAACAGCAGATATTCATGAAAACATCATGAAACTGTTAAATCAGCTGTTATGAGACACTTTTTTGAAGAAAATCTTTAAAACTATGTTTACTTTCACAAAATCCACTTTTGGATTCTTCCCAACCTGAAACTTCTTTTAGAAGTAAAAGGCTGAGAATGTACTTTCAACCAATAGGAAAGCATCAGATTCTAATGAAAACATCATGAAACTGTTAAATCAGCTGTCCTGAGACACTTTTTCGAAAAAAATCTTTGAAATTGTGCTTACTTTCACAAAATCCTTTTGAGGCCTCTTCCCACCCTGATACTTCTTTTAATACAATAAAAAGTAAAAATACATCTTTAAGCAGTTAAAAGAGCTAAAAACAGCAGATATTCATGAAAACATCATGAAACTGTTAAATCAGCTGTTATGAGACACTTTTTTGAAGAAAATCTTTGAAACTGTGTTCACTTTCACAAAATCCACTTTTGGCCTCTTCACACCCTGAAACTTCGTTTTAAGAGAATAAAAAGTCAAAATGCATCTTTAAGCAGTTAAAAGTGCTGAAAACAGCAGAAATTCATGAAGACATCATGAAACCGTTAAATCAGCTGTCATGAGTCACTTTTTGAAGAAAATCTTTAAAACTATGTTTACTTTCACAACATCCACTTGTGGCCTCTTCCCACTCTGAAACTTCTTTTAATACAATAAAAAGTAAAAATACATCTTTAAGCAGTTAAAAGTGCTGAAAACAGCAGATATTCATGAAAACATCATCATCAGTAAATCAGCTGTCCTGAGACACTTTTTTGAAGAAAATCTTTAAAACTATGTTTACTTTCACAAAATCCACTTTTGGATTCTTCCCAACCTGAAACTTCCTTTAGAAGTAAAAGGCTGAGAATGTACTTTCAACCAATAGGAAAGCATCAGATTCTAATGAAAACATCATGAAACTGTGAAATCAGCTGTCCTAAGACACTTTTTCGAAAAAAATCTTTGAAATTGTGTTTACTTTCACAAAATCCACTTGTGGCCTCTTCCCACTCTGAAACTTCTTTTAATACAATAAAAAGTAAAAATACATCTTTAAGCAGTTAAAAGAGCTAAAAACAGCAGAAATTCATGAAGACATCATGAAACCGTTAAATCAGCTGTTATGAGACACTTTTTTGAAGAAAATCTTTAAAACTGTTTACTTTCACAAAATCCACTTGTGGCCTCTTCCCACCCTGAAACTTCTTTTAATACAATAAAAAGTAAAAATACATCTTTAAGCAGTTAAAAGAGCTAAAAACAGCAGATATTCATGAAAACATCATGAAACTGTTAAATCAGCTGTTATGAGACACTTTTTTGAAGAAAATCTTTAAAACTGTGTTTACTTTCACAAAATCCACTTTTGGATTCTTCCCAACCTGAAACTTCTTTTAGAAGTAAAAGGCTGAGAATGTACTTTCAACCAATAGGAAAGCATCAGATTCTAATGAAAACATCATGAAACTGTTAAATCAGCTGTCCTGAGACACTTTTTCGAAAAAAATCTTTGAAATTGTGCTTACTTTCACAAAATCCTCTTGAGGCCTCTTCCCACCCTGATACTTCTTTTAATACAATAAAAAGTAAAAATACATCTTTAAGCAGTTAAAAGAGCTGAAAACAGCAGATATTCATGAAAACATCATGAAACTGTTAAATCAGCTGTTATGAGACACTTTTTTGAAGAAAATCTTTGAAACTGTGTTCACTTTCACAAAATCCACTTTTGGCCTCTTCACACCCTGAAACTTCGTTTTAAGAGGATAAAAAGTCAAAATGCATCTTTAAGCAGTTAAAAGTGCTGAAAACAGCAGAAATTCATGAAGACATCATGAAACCGTTAAATCAGCTGTCATGAGTCACTTTTTTGAAGAAAATCTTTAAAACTATGTTTACTTTCACAACACCCACTTGTGGCCTCTTCCCACTCTGAAACTTCTTTTAATACAATAAAAAGTAAAAATACATCTTTAAGCAGTTAAAAGTGCTGAAAACAGCAGATATTCATGAAAACATCATCATCAGTAAATCAGCTGTCCTGAGACACTTTTTTGAAGAAAATCTTTAAAACTATGTTTACTTTCACAAAATCCACTTTTGGATTCTTCCCAACCTGAAACTTCCTTTAGAAGTAAAAGGCTGAGAATGTACTTTCAACCAATAGGAAAGCATCAGATTCTAATGAAAACATCATGAAACTGTGAAATCAGCTGTCCTAAGACACTTTTTCGAAAAAAATCTTTGAAATTGTGTTTACTTTCACAAAATCCACTTGTGGCCTCTTCCCACTCTGAAACTTCTTTTAATACAATAAAAAGTAAAAATACATCTTTAAGCAGTTAAAAGAGCTAAAAACAGCAGAAATTCATGAAGACATCATGAAACCGTTAAATCAGCTGTTATGAGACACTTTTTGAAGAAAATCTTTAAAACTATGTTTACTTTCACAAAATCCACTTGTGGCCTCTTCCCACCCTGAAACTTCTTTTAATACAATAAAAAGTAAAAATACATCTTTAAGCAGTTAAAAGAGCTAAAAACAGCAGATATTCATGAAAACATGATGAAACTGTTAAATCAGCTGTTATGAGACACTTTTTTGAAGAAAATCTTTAAAACTATGTTTACTTTCACAAAATCCACTTTTGGATTCTTCCCAACCTGAAACTTCTTTTAGAAGTAAAAGGCTGAGAATGTACTTTCAACCAATAGGAAAGCATCAGATTCTAATGAAAACATCATGAAACTGTTAAATCAGCTGTCCTGAGACACTTTTTCGAAAAAAATCTTTGAAATTGTGCTTACTTTCACAAAATCCACTTTTGGCCTCTTCACACCTTGAAACTTCGTTTTAAGAGGATAAAAAGTCAAAATGCATCTTTAAGCAGTTAAAAGTGCTGAAAACAGCAGAAATTCATGAAGACATCATGAAACCGTTAAATCAGCTGTCATGAGTCACTTTTTTGAAGAAAATCTTTAAAACTATGTTTACTTTCACAACATCCACTTGTGGCCTCTTCCCACTCTGAAACTTCTTTTAATACAATAAAAAGTCAAAATACATCTTTAAGCAGTTAAAAGAGCTAAAAACAGCAGAAATTCATGAAGACATCATGAAACCGTTAAATCAGCTGTCATGAGTCACTTTTTTGAAGAAAATCTTTAAAACTATGTTTACTTTCACAACATCCACTTGTGGCCTCTTCCCACTCTGAAACTTCTTTTAATACAATAAAAAGTAAAAATACATCTTTAAGCAGTTAAAAGAGCTAAAAACAGCAGATATTCATGAAAACATGATGAAACTGTTAAATCAGCTGTTATGAGACACTTTTTTGAAGAAAATCTTTAAAACTATGTTTACTTTCACAAAATCCACTTTTGGATTCTTCCCAACCTGAAACTTCTTTTAGAAGTAAAAGGCTGAGAATGTACTTTCAACCAATAGGAAAGCATCAGATTCTAATGAAAACATCATGAAACTGTTAAATCAGCTGTCCTGAGACACTTTTTCGAAAAAAATCTTTGAAATTGTGCTTACTTTCACAAATCCACTTTTGGCCTCTTCACACCTTGAAACTTCGTTTTAAGAGGATAAAAAGTCAAAATGCATCTTTAAGCAGTTAAAAGTGCTGAAAACAGCAGAAATTCATGAAGACATCATGAAACCGTTAAATCAGCTGTCATGAGTCACTTTTTTGAAGAAAATCTTTAAAACTATGTTTACTTTCACAACATCCACTTGTGGCCTCTTCCCACTCTGAAACTTCTTTTAATACAATAAAAAGTCAAAATACATCTTTAAGCAGTTAAAAGAGCTAAAACAGCAGAAATTCATGAAGACATCATGAAACCGTTAAATCAGCTGTTATGAGACACTTTTTTGAAGAAAATCTTTAAAACTATGTTTACTTTCACAAAATCCACTTTTGGATTCTTCCCAACCTGAAACTTCTTTTAGAAGTAAAAGGCTGAGAATGTACTTTCAACCAATAGGAAAGCATCAGAGTCTAATGAAAACATCATGAAACTGTTAAATCAGCTGTCCTGAGACACTTTTTCGAAAAAAATCTTTGAAATTGTGCTTACTTTCACAAAATCCTCTTGAGGCCTCTTCCCACCCTGATACTTCTTTTAATACAATAAAAAGTAAAAATACATCTTTAAGCAGTTAAAAGAGCTGAAAACAGCAGATATTCATGAAAACATCATGAAACTGTTAAATCAGCTGTTATGAGACACTTTTTTGAAGAAAATCTTTGAAACTGTGTTCACTTTCACAAAATCCACTTTTGGCCTCTTCACACCCTGAACTTCGTTTTAAGAGGATAAAAAGTCAAAATGCATCTTTAAGCAGTTAAAAGTGCTGAAAACAGCAGAAATTCATGAAGACATCATGAAACCGTTAAATCAGCTGTCATGAGTCACTTTTTTGAAGAAAATCTTTAAAACTATGTTTACTTTCACAACATCCACTTGTGGCCTCTTCGCACTCTGAAACTTCTTTTAATACAATAAAAAGTAAAAATACATCTTTAAGCAGTTAAAAGTGCTGAAAACAGCAGATATTCATGAAAACATCATCATCAGTAAATCAGCTGTCCTGAGACACTTTTTTGAAGAAAATCTTTAAAACTATGTTTACTTTCACAAAATCCACTTTTGGATTCTTCCCAACCTGAAACTTCCTTTAGAAGTAAAAGGCTGAGAATGTACTTTCAACCAATAGGAAAGCATCAGATTCTAATGAAAACATCATGAAACTGTGAAATCAGCTGTCCTAAGACACTTTTTCAAAAAAAATCTTTGAAATTGTGTTTACTTTCACAAAATCCACTTGTGGCCTCTTCCCACTCTGAAACTTCTTTTAATACAATAAAAGGTAAAAATACATCTTTAAGCAGTTAAAAGAGCTAAAAACAGCAGAAATTCATGAAGACATCATGAAACCGTTAAATCAGCTGTTATGAGACACTTTTTCGAAAAAAATCTTTGAAATTGTGTTTACTTTCACAAAATCCACTTTTGGCCTCTTCACACCTTGAAACTTCGTTTTAAGAGGATAAAAAGTCAAAATGCATCTTTAAGCAGTTAAAGAGCTAAAAACAGCAGAAATTCATGAAGACATCATGAAACCGTTAAATCAGCTGTCATGAGTCACTTTTTTGAAGAAAATCTTTAAAACTATGTTTACTTTCACAACATCCACTTGTGGCCTCTTCCCACTCTGAAACTTCTTTTAATACAATAAAAAGTAAAAATACATCTTTAAGCAGTTAAAAGAGCTAAAAACAGCAGATATTCATGAAAACATCATGAAACTGTTAAATCAGCTGTTATGAGACACTTTTTTGAAGAAAATCTTTAAAACTATGTTTACTTTCACAAAATCCACTTGTGGCCTCTTCCCACCCTGAAACTTCTTTTAATACAATAAAAGTAAAAATACATCTTTAAGCAGTTAAAAGAGCTAAAAACAGCAGATATTCATGAAAACATGATGAAACTGTTAAATCAGCTGTTATGAGACACTTTTTTGAAGAAAATCTTTAAAACTATGTTTACTTTCACAAAATCCACTTTTGGATTCTTCCCAACCTGAAACTTCTTTTAGAAGTAAAAGGCTGAGAATGTACTTTCAACCAATAGGAAAGCATCAGATTCTAATGAAAACATCATGAAACTGTTAAATCAGCTGTCCTGAGACACTTTTTCGAAAAAAATCTTTGAAATTGTGCTTACTTTCACAAAATCCACTTTTGGCCTCTTCACACCTTGAAACTTCGTTTTAAGAGGATAAAAAGTCAAAATGCATCTTTAAGCAGTTAAAAGTGCTGAAAACAGCAGAAATTCATGAAGACATCATGAAACCGTTAAATCAGCTGTCATGAGTCACTTTTTTGAAGAAAATCTTTAAAACTATGTTTACTTTCACAACATCCACTTGTGGCCTCTTCCCACTCTGAAACTTCTTTTAATACAATAAAAAGTCAAAATACATCTTTAAGCAGTTAAAAGAGCTAAAAACAGCAGAAATTCATGAAGACATCATGAAACCGTTAAATCAGCTGTCATGAGTCACTTTTTTGAAGAAAATCTTTAAAACTATGTTTACTTTCACAACATCCACTTGTGGCCTCTTCCCACTCTGAAACTTCTTTTAATACAATAAAAAGTAAAAATACATCTTTAAGCAGTTAAAAGAGCTAAAAACAGCAGATATTCATGAAAACATTATGAAACTGTTAAATCAGCTGTTATGAGACACTTTTTTGAAGAAAATCTTTAAAACTATGTTTACTTTCACAAAATCCACTTTTGGATTCTTCCCAACCTGAAACTTCTTTAGAAGTAAAAGGCTGAGAATGTACTTTCAACCAATAGGAAAGCATCAGATTCTAATGAAAACATCATGAAACTGTTAAATCAGCTGTCCTGAGACACTTTTTCGAAAAAAAATCTTTGAAATTGTGCTTACTTTCACAAAATCCACTTTTGGCCTCTTCCCACCCTGATACTTGTTTTAAGAGGATAAAAAGTCAAAATACATCTTTAAGCAGTTAAAAGAGCTGAAAACAGCAGATATTCATGAAAACATCATGAAACTGTTAAATCAGCTGTTATGAGACACTTTTTTGAAGAAAATCTTTGAAACTGTGTTCACTTTCACAAAATCCACTTTTGGCCTCTTCACACCCTGAAACTTCGTTTTAAGAGGATAAAAAGTCAAAATGCATCTTTAAGCAGTTAAAAGTGCTGAAAACAGCAGAAATTCATGAAGACATCATGAAACCGTTAAATCAGCTGTCATGAGTCACTTTTTTGAAGAAAATCTTTAAAACTATGTTTACTTTCACAACATCCACTTGTGGCCTCTTCGCACTCTGAAACTTCTTTTAATACAATAAAAAGTAAAAATACATCTTTAAGCAGTTAAAAGTGCTGAAAACAGCAGATATTCATGAAAACATCATCATCAGTAAATCAGCTGTCCTGAGACACTTTTTTGAAGAAAATCTTTAAAACTATGTTTACTTTCACAAAATCCACTTTTGGATTCTTCCCAACCTGAAACTTCCTTTAGAAGTAAAAGGCTGAGAATGTACTTTCAACCAATAGGAAAGCATCAGATTCTAATGAAAACATCATGAAACTGTGAAATCAGCTGTCCTAAGACACTTTTTCAAAAAAAATCTTTGAAATTGTGTTTACTTTCACAAATCCACTTGTGGCCTCTTCCCACTCTGAAACTTCTTTTAATACAATAAAAGGTAAAAATACATCTTTAAGCAGTTAAAAGAGCTAAAAACAGCAGAAATTCATGAAGACATCATGAAACCGTTAAATCAGCTGTTATGAGACACTTTTTTGAAGAAAATCTTTAAAACTATGTTTACTTTCACAAAATCCACTTGTGGCCTCTTCCCACCCTGAAACTTATTTTAGAAGTAAAAGGCTGAGAATGTACTTTCAACCAATAGGAAAGCATCAGATTCTAATGAAAACATCATGAAACTGTGAAATCAGCTGTCCTGAGACACTTTTTCGAAAGAAATCTTTGAAATTGTGCTTACTTTCACAAAATCCTCTTGAGGCCTCTTCCCACCCTGATACTTCTTTTAATACAATAAAAAGTAAAAATACATCTTTAAGCAGTTAAAAGAGCTGAAAACAGCAGATATTCATGAAAACATCATGAAACTGTTAAATCAGCTGTTATGAGACACTTTTTTGAAGAAAATCTTTGAAACTGTGTTCACTTTCACAAAATCCACTTTTGGCCTCTTCACACCCTGAAACTTCGTTTTAAGAGGATAAAAAGTCAAAATGCATCTTTAAGCAGTTAAAAGTGCTGAAAACAGCAGAAATTCATGAAGACATCATGAAACCGTTAAATCAGCTGTCATGAGTCACTTTTTTGAAGAAAATCTTTAAAACTATGTTTACTTTCACAACATCCACTTGTGGCCTCTTCCCACTCTGAAACTTCTTTTAATACAATAAAAAGTAAAAATACATCTTTAAGCAGTTAAAAGTGCTGAAAACAGCAGATATTCATGAAAACATCATCATCAGTAAATCAGCTGTCCTGAGACACTTTTTTGAAGAAAATCTTTAAAACTATGTTTACTTTCACAAAATCCACTTTTGGATTCTTCCCAACCTGAAACTTCCTTTAGAAGTAAAAGGCTGAGAATGTACTTTCAACCAATAGGAAAGCATCAGATTCTAATGAAAACATCATGAAACTGTGAAATCAGCTGTCCTAAGACACTTTTTCGAAAAAAATCTTTGAAATTGTGTTTACTTTCACAAAATCCACTTGTGGCCTCTTCCCACTCTGAAACTTCTTTTAATACAATAAAAAGTAAAAATACATCTTTAAGCAGTTAAAAGAGCTAAAAACAGCAGAAATTCATGAAGACATCATGAAACCGTTAAATCAGCTGTTATGAGACACTTTTTTGAAGAAAATCTTTAAAACTATGTTTACTTTCACAAAATCCACTTGTGGCCTCTTCCCACCCTGAAACTTCTTTTAATACAATAAAAAGTAAAAATACATCTTTAAGCAGTTAAAAGAGCTAAAAACAGCAGATATTCATGAAAACATGATGAAACTGTTAAATCAGCTGTTATGAGACACTTTTTTGAAGAAAATCTTTAAAACTATGTTTACTTTCACAAAATCCACTTTTGGATTCTTCCCAACCTGAAACTTCTTTTAGAAGTAAAAGGCTGAGAATGTACTTTCAACCAATAGGAAAGCATCAGATTCTAATGAAAACATCATGAAACTGTTAAATCAGCTGTCCTGAGACACTTTTTCGAAAAAAATCTTTGAAATTGTGCTTACTTTCACAAAATCCACTTTTGGCCTCTTCACACCTTGAAACTTCGTTTTAAGAGGATAAAAAGTCAAAATGCATCTTTAAGCAGTTAAAAGTGCTGAAAACAGCAGAAATTCATGAAGACATCATGAAACCGTTAAATCAGCTGTCATGAGTCACTTTTTTGAAGAAAATCTTTAAAACTATGTTTACTTTCACAACATCCACTTGTGGCCTCTTCCCACTCTGAAACTTCTTTTAATACAATAAAAAGTCAAAATACATCTTTAAGCAGTTAAAAGAGCTAAAAACAGCAGAAATTCATGAAGACATCATGAAACCGTTAAATCAGCTGTCATGAGACACTTTTTTGAAGAAAATCTTTGAAATTGTGCTTACTTTCACAAAATCCTCTTGAGGCCTCTTCCCACCCTGATACTTCTTTTAATACAATAAAAAGTAAAAATACATCTTTAAGCAGTTAAAAGAGCTGAAAACAGCAGATATTCATGAAAACATCATGAAACTGTTAAATCAGCTGTTATGAGACACTTTTTTGAAGAAAATCTTTGAAACTGTGTTCACTTTCACAAAATCCACTTTTGGCCTCTTCACACCCTGAAACTTCGTTTTAAGAGGATAAAAAGTCAAAATGCATCTTTAAGCAGTTAAAAGTGCTGAAAACAGCAGAAATTCATGAAGACATCATGAAACCGTTAAATCAGCTGTCATGAGTCACTTTTTTGAAGAAAATCTTTAAAACTATGTTTACTTTCACAACATCCACTTGTGGCCTCTTCGCACTCTGAAACTTCTTTTAATACAATAAAAAGTAAAAATACATCTTTAAGCAGTTAAAAGTGCTGAAAACAGCAGATATTCATGAAAACATCATCATCAGTAAATCAGCTGTCCTGAGACACTTTTTTGAAGAAAATCTTTAAAACTATGTTTACTTTCACAAAATCCACTTTTGGATTCTTCCCAACCTGAAACTTCCTTTAGAAGTAAAAGGCTGAGAATGTACTTTCAACCAATAGGAAAGCATCAGATTCTAATGAAAACATCATGAAACTGTGAAATCAGCTGTCCTAAGACACTTTTTCAAAAAAAATCTTTGAAATTGTGTTTACTTTCACAAAATCCACTTGTGGCCTCTTCCCACTCTGAAACTTCTTTTAATACAATAAAAGGTAAAAATACATCTTTAAGCAGTTAAAAGAGCTAAAAACAGCAGAAATTCATGAAGACATCATGAAACCGTTAAATCAGCTGTTATGAGACACTTTTTTGAAGAAAATCTTTAAAACTATGTTTACTTTCACAAAATCCACTTGTGGCCTCTTCCCACCCTGAAACTTATTTTAGAAGTAAAAGGCTGAGAATGTACTTTCAACCAATAGGAAAGCATCAGATTCTAATGAAAACATCATGAAACTGTGAAATCAGCTGTCCTGAGACACTTTTTCGAAAGAAATCTTTGAAATTGTGCTTACTTTCACAAAATCCTCTTGAGGCCTCTTCCCACCCTGATACTTCTTTTAATACAATAAAAAGTAAAAATACATCTTTAAGCAGTTAAAAGAGCTGAAAACAGCAGATATTCATGAAAACATCATGAAACTGTTAAATCAGCTGTTATGAGACACTTTTTTGAAGAAAATCTTTGAAACTGTGTTCACTTTCACAAAATCCACTTTTGGCCTCTTCACACCTTGAAACTTCGTTCTAAGAGGATAAAAAGTCAAAATGCATCTTTAAGCAGTTAAAAGTGCTGAAAACAGCAGAAATTCATGAAGACATCATGAAACCGTTAAATCAGCTGTCATGAGTCACTTTTTTGAAGAAAATCTTTAAAACTATGTTTACTTTCACAACATCCACTTGTGGCCTCTTCCCACTCTGAAACTTCTTTTAATACAATAAAAAGTAAAAATACATCTTTAAGCAGTTAAAAGTGCTGAAAACAGCAGATATTCATGAAAACATCATCATCAGTAAATCAGCTGTCCTGAGACACTTTTTTGAAGAAAATCTTTAAAACTATGTTTACTTTCACAAAATCCACTTTTGGATTCTTTCCAACCTGAAACTTCTTTTAGAAGTAAAAGGCTGAGAATGTACTTTCAACCAATAGGAAAGCATCAGATTCTAATGAAAACATCATGAAACTGTGAAATCAGCTGTCCTGTGACACTTTTTCGAAAAAAATCTTTGAAATTGTGTTTACTTTCACAAAATCCACTTGTGGCCTCTTCCCACTCTGAAACTTCTTTTAATACAATAAAAAGTAAAAATACATCTTTAAGCAGTTAAAAGAGCAGAAAACAGCAGATATTCATGAAAACATCATGAAACTGTTAAATCAGCTGTTATGAGACACTTTTTTGAAGAAAATCTTTAAAACTATGTTTACTTTCACAAAATCCACTTTTGGATTCTTCCCAACCTGAAACTTCTTTTAGAAGTAAAAGGCTGAGAATGTACTTTCAATCAATAGGAAAGCATCAGATTCTAATGAAAACATCATGAAACTGTTAAATCAGCTGTCCTGAGACACTTTTTCGAAAAAAATCTTTGAAATTGTGTTTACTTTCACAAAATCCACTTTTGGCCTCTTCACACCTTGAAACTTCGTTTTAAGAGGATAAAAAGTCAAAATGCATCTTTAAGCAGTTAAAAGTGCTGAAAACAGCAGAAATTCATGAAGACATCATGAAACCGTTAAATCAGCTGTCATGAGTCACTTTTTTGAAGAAAATCTTTAAAACTATGTTTACTTTCACAACATCCACTTGTGGCCTCTTCCCACTCTGAAACTTCTTTTAATACAATAAAAAGTAAAAATACATCTTTAAGCAGTTAAAAGAGCTAAAAACAGCAGAAATTCATGAAGACATCATGAAACCGTTAAATCAGCTGTCATGAGTCACTTTTTTGAAGAAAATCTTTAAAACTATGTTTACTTTCACAACATCCACTTGTGGCCTCTTCCCACTCTGAAACTTCTTTTAATACAATAAAAAGTAAAAATACATCTTTAAGCAGTTAACAGAGCAGAAAACAGCAGATATTCATGAAAACATCATCATCAGTAAATCAGCTGTCCTGAGACACTTTTTTGAAGAAAATCTTTAAAACTATGTTTACTTTCACAACATCCACTTGTGGCCTCTTCCCACTCTGAAACTTCTTTTAATACAATAAAAAGTCAAAATACATCTTTAAGCAGTTAAAAGAGCTAAAAACAGCAGAAATTCATGAAGACATCATGAAACCGTTAAATCAGCTGTCATGAGTCACTTTTTTGAAGAAAATCTTTAAAACTATGTTTACTTTCACAACATCCACTTTTGGCCTCTTCCCACTCTGAAACTTCTTTTAATACAATAAAAAGTAAAAATACATCTTTAAGCAGTTAAAAGAGCAGAAAACAGCAGATATTCATGAAAACATCATGAAACTGTTAAATCAGCTGTTATGAGACACTTTTTTGAAGAAAATCTTTAAAACTATGTTTACTTTCACAAAATCCACTTTTGGATTCTTCCCAACCTGAAACTTCTTTTAGAAGTAAAAGGCTGAGAATGTACTTTCAACCAATAGGAAAGCATCAGATTCTAATGAAAACATCATGAAACTGTGAAATCAGCTGTCCTGAGACACTTTTTCGAAAAAAATCTTTGAAATTGTGCTTACTTTCACAAATCCCTCTTGAGGCCTCTTCCCACCCTGATACTTCTTTTAATACAATAAAAAGTAAAAATACATCTTTAAGCAGTTAAAAGAGCTCAAAACAGCAGATATTCATGAAAAAATCATGACACTGTTAAATCAGCTGTTATGAGACATTTTTGAAGAAAATCTTTAAAACTATGTTTACTTTCACAAAATCCACTTGTGGCCTCTTCCCACCCTGAAACTTCTTTTAATACAATAAAAAGTAAAAATACATCTTTAAGCAGTTAAAAGAGCAGAAAACAGCAGATATTCATGAAAACATCATGAAACTGTTAAATCAGCTGTTATGAGACACTTTTTTGAAGAAAATCTTTAAAACTATGTTTACTTTCACAAAATCCACTTTTGGATTCTTCCCAACCTGAAACTTCTTTTAGAAGTAAAAGGCTGAGAATGTACTTTCAACCAATAGGAAAGCATCAGATTCTAATGAAAACATCATGAAACTGTGAAATCAGCTGTCCTGAGACACTTTTTCGAAAAAAATCTTTGAAATTGTGCTTACTTTCACAAATCCCTCTTGAGGCCTCTTCCCACCCTGATACTTCTTTTAATACAATAAAAAGTAAAAATACATCTTTAAGCAGTTAAAAGAGCTCAAAACAGCAGATATTCATGAAAAAATCATGACACTGTTAAATCAGCTGTTATGAGACATTTTTGAAGAAAATCTTTAAAACTATGTTTACTTTCACAAAATCCACTTGTGGCCTCTTCCCACCCTGAAACTTCTTTTAATACAATAAAAAGTAAAAATACATCTTTAAGCAGTTAAAAGAGCTAAAAACAGCAGATATTCATGAAAACATCATGAAACTGTTAAATCAGCTGTTATGAGACACTTTTTTGAAGAAAATCTTTAAAACTATGTTTACTTTCACAAAATCCACTTTTGGATTCTTCCCAACCTGAAACTTCTTTTAATACAATAAAAAGTAAAAATACATCTTTAAGCAGTTAAAAGTGCTGAAAACAGCAGATATTCATGAAAACATCATCATCAGTAAATCAGCTGTCCTGAGACACTTTTTTGAAGAAAATCTTTAAAACTTTGTTTACTTTCACAAAATCCACTTTTGGATTCTTCCCAACCTGAAACTTCCTTTAGAAGTAAAAGGCTGAGAATGTACTTTCAACCAATAGGAAAGCATCAGATTCTAATGAAAACATCATGAAACTGTTAAATCAGCTGTCCTGAGACACTTTTTCGAAAAAAATCTTTGAAATTGTTTACTTTCACAAAATCCACTTTTGGCCTCTTCACACCTTGAAACTTCGTTTTAAAAGGATAAAAAGTCAAAATGCATCTTTAAGCAGTTAAAAGTGCTGAAAACAGCAGAAATTCATGAAGACATCATGAAACCGTTAAATCAGCTGTCATGAGTCACTTTTTTGAAGAAAATCTTTAAAACTATGTTTACTTTCACAACATCCACTTGTGGCCTCTTCCCACTCTGAAACTTCTTTTAATACAATAAAAAGTAAAAATACATCTTTAAGCAGTTAAAAGAGCTAAAAACAGCAGAAATTCATGAAGACATCATGACACCGTTAAATCAGCTGTCATGAGTCAATTTTTTTGAAGAAAATCTTTAAAACTATGTTTACTTTCACAACATCCACTTGTGGCCTCTTCCCACTCTGAAACTTCTTTTAATACAATAAAAAGTAAAAATACATCTTTAAGCAGTTAAAAGAGCTAAAAACAGCAGATATTCATGAAAACATCATGAAACTGTTAAATCAGCTGTTATGAGACACTTTTTTGAAGAAAATCTTTAAAACTATGTTTACTTTCACAAAATCCACTTGTGGCCTCTTCCCACCCTGAAACTTCTTTTAATACAATAAAAAGTAAAAATACATCTTTAAGCAGTTAAAAAAGCTAAAAACAGCAGATATTCATGAAAACATCATGAAACTGTTAAATCAGCTGTCATGAGTCACTTTTTTGAAGAAAATCTTTAAAACTATGTTTACTTTCACAACATCCACTTGTGGCCTCTTCCCACTCTGAAACTTCTTTTAATACAATAAAAAGTAAAAATACATCTTTAAGCAGTTAAAAGAGCTAAAAACAGCAGATATTCATGAAAACATCATGAAACTGTTAAATCAGCTGTTATGAGACACTTTTTTGAAGAAAATCTTTAAAACTATGTTTACTTTCACAAAATCCACTTTTGGATTCTTCCCAACCTGAAACTTCTTTTAGAAGTAAAAGGCTGAGAATGTACTTTCAACCAATAGGAAAGCATCAGATTCTAATGAAAACATCATGAAACTGTGAAATCAGCTGTCCTGAGACACTTTTTCGAAAAAAATCTTTGAAATTGTGCTTACTTTCACAAATCCCTCTTGAGGCCTCTTCCCACACTGATACTTCTTTTAATACAATAAAAAGTAAAAATACATCTTTAAGCAGTTAAAAGAGCTCAAAACAGCAGATATTCATGAAAAAATCATGACACTGTTAAATCAGCTGTTATGAGTAACTTTTTGAAGAAAATCTTTAAAACTATGTTTACTTTCACAAAATCCACTTGTGGCCTCTTCCCACCCTGAAACTTCTTTTAATACAATAAAAAGTAAAAATACATCTTTAAGCAGTTAAAAGAGCTAAAACAGCAGATATTCATGAAAACATCATGAAACTGTTAAATCAGCTGTTATGAGACACTTTTTTGAAGAAAATCTTTAAAACTATGTTTACTTTCACAAAATCCACTTTTGGATTCTTCCCAACCTGAAACTTCTTTTAGAAGTAAAAGGCTGAGAATGTACTTTCAACCAATAGGAAAGCATCAGATTCTAATGAAAACATCATGAAACTGTTAAATCAGCTGTCCTGAGACACTTTTCGAAAAAATCTTTGAAATTGTGTTTACTTTCACAAAATCCACTTTTGGCCTCTTCACACCTTGAAACTTCGTTTTAAGAGGATAAAAAGTCAAAATGCATCTTTAAGCAGTTAAAAGTGCTGAAAACAGCAGAAATTCATGAAGACATCATGAAACCGTTAAATCAGCTGTCATGAGTCACTTTTTTGAAGAAAATCTTTAAAACTATGTTTACTTTCACAACATCCACTTGTGGCCTCTTCCCACTCTGAAACTTCTTTTAATACAATAAAAAGTCAAAATACATCTTTAAGCAGTTAAAAGAGCTAAAAACAGCAGATATTCATGAAAACATCATGAAACTGTTAAATCAGCTGTTATGAGACACTTTTTTGAAGAAAATCTTTAAAACTATGTTTACTTTCACAAAATCCACTTGTGGCCTCTTCCCACCCTGAAACTTCTTTTAATACAATAAAAAGTAAAAATACATCTTTAAGCAGTTAAAAGAGCTAAAAACAGCAGATATTCATGAAAACATCATGAAACTGTTAAATCAGCTGTTATGAGACACTTTTTTGAAGAAAATCTTTAAAACTATGTTTACTTTCACAAAATCCACTTGTGGCCTCTTCCCACCCTGAAACTTCTTTTAATACAATAAAAAGTAAAAATACATCTTTAAGCAGTTAAAAGAGCTAAAAACAGCAGATATTCATGAAAACATCATGAAACTGTTAAATCAGCTGTTATGAGACACTTTTTTGAAGAAAATCTTTAAAACTATGTTTACTTTCACAAAATCCACTTTTGGATTCTTCCCAACCTGAAACTTCTTTTAGAAGTAAAAGGCTGAGAATGTACTTTCAACCAATAGGAAAGCATCAGATTCTAATGAAAACATCATGAAACTGTTAAATCAGCTGTCCTGAGACACTTTTTCGAAAAAAATCTTTGAAATTGTGTTTACTTTCACAAAATCCACTTTTGGCCTCTTCACACCTTGAAACTTCGTTTTAAGAGGATAAAAAGTCAAAATGCATCTTTAAGCAGTTAAAAGTGCTGAAGACAGCAGAAATTCATGAAGACATCATGAAACCGTTAAATCAGCTGTCATGAGTCACTTTTTTGAAGAAAATCTTTAAAACTATGTTTACTTTCACAACATCCATTTGTGGCCTCTTCCCACTCTGAAACTTCTTTTAATACAATAAAAAGTCAAAATACATCTTTAAGCAGTTAAAAGAGCTAAAAACAGCAGATATTCATGAAAACATCATGAAACTGTTAAATCAGCTGTTATGAGACACTTTTTTGAAGAAAATCTTTAAAACTATGTTTACTTTCACAAAATCCACTTGTGGCCTCTTCCCACCCTGAAACTTCTTTTAGAAGTAAAAGGCTGAGAATGTATTTTCAACCAATAGGAAAGCATCAGATTCTAATGAAAACATCATGAAACTGTGAAATCAGCTGTTATGAGTAACTTTTTGAAGAAAATCTTTAAAACTATGTTTACTTTCAGAAAATCCACTTTTGGATTCTTCCCAACCTGAAACTTCTTTTAGAAGGAAAAGGCTGAGATTGTACTTTCAACCAATAGGAAAGCATCAGATTCTAATGAAAACATCATGAAACTGTGAAATCAGCTGTCCTGAGACACTTTTTCGAAAAAAATCTTTGAAATTGTGTTTACTTTCACAAAATCCACTTTTGGCCTCTTCACACCTTGAAACTTCGTTTTAAGAGGATAAAAAGTCAAAATGCATCGTTAAGCAGTTAAAAGTGCTGAAAACAGCAGAAATTCATGAAGACATCATGAAACCGTTAAATCAGCTGTCATGAGTCACTTTTTTGAAGAAAATCTTTAAAACTATGTTTACTTTCACAACATCCACTTGTGGCTTCTTCCCACTCTGAAACTTCTTTTAATACAATAAAAAGTAAAAATACATCTTTAAGCAGTTTAAAAGAGCAGAAAACAGCAGATATTCATGAAAACATCATGAAACTGTTAAATCAGCTGTTATGAGACACTTTTTTGAAGAAAATCTTTAAAACTATGTTTACTTTCACAAAATCCACTTTTGGATTCTTCCCAACCTGAAACTTCTTTTAGAAGTAAAAGGCTGAGAATGTACTTTCAACCAATAGGAAAGCATCAGATTCTAATGAAAACATCATGAAACTGTGAAATCAGCTGTTATGAGACACTTTTCGAAAAAATCTTTGAAATTGTGTTTACTTTCACAAAATCCACTTTGGCCTCTTCACACCTTGAAACTTCGTTTTAAGAGGATAAAAAGTCAAAATGCATCTTTAAGCAGTTAAAAGTGCTGAAAACAGCAGAAATTCATGAAGACATCATGAAACCGTTAAATCAGCTGTCATGAGTCACTTTTTTGAAGAAAATCTTTAAAACTATGTTTACTTTCACAACATCCACTTGTGGCCTCTTCCACTCTGAAACTTCTTTTAATACAATAAAAAGTCAAAATACATCTTTAAGCAGTTAAAAGAGCTAAAACAGCAGAAATTCATGAAGACATCATGAAACCGTTAAATCAGCTGTCATGAGTCACTTTTTTGAAGAAAATCTTTAAAACTATGTTTACTTTCACAACATCCACTTTTGGCCTCTTCCCACTCTGAAACTTCTTTTAATACAATAAAAAGTAAAAATACATCTTTAAGCAGTAAAAGAGCAGAAAAACAGCAGATATTCATGAAAACATCATGAAACTGTTAAATCAGCTGTTATGAGACACTTTTTTGAAGAAAATCTTTAAAACTATGTTTACTTTCACAAAATCCACTTTGGATTCTTCCCAACCTGAAACTTCTTTTAGAAGTAAAATGCTGAGAATGTACTTTCAACCAATAGGAAAGCATCAGATTCTAATGAAAACATCATGAAACTGTGAAATCAGCTGTCCTGAGACACTTTTTCGAAAAAAATCTTTGAAATTGTGTTTACTTTCACAAAATCCACTTTTGGCCTCTTCACACCTTGAAACTTCGTTTTAAGAGGATAAAAAGTCAAAATGCATCTTTAAGCAGTTAAAAGTGCTGAAAACAGCAGAAATTCATGAAGACATCATGAAACCGTTAAATCAGCTGTCATGAGTCACTTTTTTGAAGAAAATCTTTAAAACTATGTTTACTTTCACAACATCCACTTGTGGCCTCTTCCCACTCTGAAACTTCTTTTAATACAATAAAAAGTAAAAATACATCTTTAAGCAGTTAAAAGAGCAGAAAACAGCAGATATTCATGAAAACATCATGAAACTGTTAAATCAGCTGTTATGAGACACTTTTTTGAAGAAAATCTTTAAAACTATGTTTACTTTCACAAAATCCACTTTTGGATTCTTCCCAACCTGAAACTTCTTTTAGAAGTAAAAGGCTGAGAATGTACTTTCAACCAATAGGAAAGCATCAGATTCTAATGAAAACATCATGAAACTGTTAAATCAGCTGTCCTGAGACACTTTTTCGAAAAAAATCTTTGTAATTGTGTTTACTTTCACAAAATCCACTTTTGGCCTCTTCACACCTTGAAACTTCGTTTTAAGAGGATAAAAAGTCAAAATGCATCTTTAAGCAGTTAAAAGTGCTGAAAACAGCAGAAATTCATGAAGACATCATGAAACCGTTAAATCAGCTGTCATGAGTCACTTTTTTGAAGAAAATCTTTAAAACTATGTTTACTTTCACAACATCCACTTGTGGCCTCTTCCCACTCTGAAACTTCTTTTAATACAATAAAAAGTCAAAATACATCTTTAAGCAGTTAAAAGAGCTAAAAACAGCAGAAATTCATGAAGACATCATGAAACCGTTAAATCAGCTGTCATGAGTCACTTTTTTGAAGAAAATCTTTAAAACTATGTTTACTTTCACAACATCCACTTTTGGCCTCTTCCCACTCTGAAACTTCTTTTAATACAATAAAAAGTAAAAATACATCTTTAAGCAGTTAAAAGAGCTAAAAACAGCAGATATTCATGAAAACATCATGAAACTGTTAAATCAGCTGTTATGAGACACTTTTTTGAAGAAAATCTTTAAAACTATGTTTACTTTCACAAAATCCACTTGTGGCCTCTTCCCACCCTGAAACTTCTTTTAATACAATAAAAAGTCAAAATACATCTTTAAGCAGTTAAAAGAGCTAAAAACAGCAGAAATTCATGAAGACATCATGAAACCGTTAAATCAGCTGTCATGAGTCACTTTTTTGAAGAAAATCTTTAAAACTATGTTTACTTTCACAACATCCACTTGTGGCCTCTTCCCACTCTGAAACTTCTTTTAATACAATAAAAAGTAAAAATACATCTTTAAGCAGTTAAAAGAGCTAAAAACAGCAGATATTCATGAAAACATCATGAAACTGTTAAATCAGCTGTTATGAGACACTTTTTTGAAGAAAATCTTTAAAACTATGTTTACTTTCACAAAATCCACTTTTGGATGCTTCCCAACCTGAAACTTCTTTTAGAAGTAAAAGGCTGAGAATGTACTTTCAACCAATAGGAAAGCATCAGATTCTAATGAAAACATCATGAAACTGTGAAATCAGCTGTTATGAGTAACTTTTTGAAGAAAATCTTTAAAACTATGTTTACTTTCACAAAATCCACTTTTGGATTCTTCCCAACCTGAAACTTCTTTTAGAAGGAAAAGGCTGAGATTGTACTTTCAACCAATAGGAAAGCATCAGATTCTAATGAAAACATCATGAAACTGAGAAATCAGCTGTCCTGAGACACTTTTCGAAAAAAAAAATCTTTGAAATTGTGTTTACTTTCACAAAATCCACTTTTGGCCTCTTCACACCTTGAAACTTCGTTTTAAGAGGATAAAAAGTCAAAATGCATCTTTAAGCAGTTAAAAGTGCTGAAAACAGCAGAAATTCATGAAGACATCATGAAGCCGTTAAATCAGCTGTCATGAGTCACTTTTTTGAAGAAAATCTTTAAAACTATGTTTACTTTCACAACATCCACTTGTGGCCTCTTCCCACTCTGAAACTTCTTTTAATACAATAAAAAGTCAAAATACATCTTTAAGCAGTTAAAAGAGCTAAAAACAGCAGAAATTCATGAAGACATCATGAAACCGTTAAATCAGCTGTCATGAGTCACTTTTTTGAAGAAAATCTTTAAAACTATGTTTACTTTCACAACATCCACTTGTGGCCTCTTCCCACTCTGAAACTTCTTTTAATACAATAAAAAGTAAAAATACATCTTTAAGCAGTTAAAAAGAGCTAAAAACAGCAGATATTCATGAAAACATCATGAAACTGTTAAATCAGCTGTTATGAGACACTTTTTTGAAGAAAATCTTTAAAACTATGTTTACTTTCACAAAATCCACTTGTGGCCTCTTCCCACCCTGAAACTTCTTTTAATACAATAAAAAGTAAAAATACATCTTTAAGCAGTTAAAAGAGCTAAAAACAGCAGATATTCATGAAAACATCATGAAACTGTTAAATCAGCTGTTATGAGACACTTTTTTGAAGAAAATCTTTAAAACTATGTTTACTTTCACAAAATCCACTTTTGGATTCTTCCCAACCTGAAACTACTTTTAGAAGTAAAAGGCTGAGAATGTACTTTCAACCAATAGGAAAGCATCAGATTCTAATGAACACATCATGAAAACTGTTAAATCAGCTGTTATGAGTAACTTTTTGAAGAAAATCTTTAAAACTATGTTTACTTTCAGAAAATCCACTTTTGGATTCTTCCCAACCTGAAACTTCTTTTAGAAGTAAAAGGCTGAGAATGTACTTTCAACCAATAGGAAAGCATCAGATTCTAATGAAAACATCATGAAACTGTGAAATCAGCTGTTATGAGTAACTTTTTGAAGAAAATCTTTAAAACTATGTTTACTTTCACAAAATCCACTTTTGGATTCTTCCCAACCTGAAACTTCTTTTAGAAGGAAAAGGCTGAGATTGTACTTTCAACCAATAGGAAAGCATCAGATTCGAATGAAAAACATCATGAAACTGTAAAATCAGCTGTCCTGAGACACTTTTTCGAAAAAAATCTTTGAAATTGTGTTTACTTTCACAAAATCCACTTTTGGCCTCTTCACACCTTGAAACTTCGTTTTAAGAGGATAAACAAGTCAAAATGCATCTTTAAGCAGTTAAAAGTGCTGAAAACAGCAGAAATTCATGAAGACATCATGAAGCCGTTAAAATCAGCTGTCATGAGTCACTTTTTTGAAGAAAATCTTTAAAACTATGTTTACTTTCACAACATCCACTTGTGGCCTCTTCCCACTCTGAAACTTCTTTTAATACAATAAAAAGTCAAAATACATCTTTAAGCAGTTAAAAGAGCTAAAAACAGCAGAAATTCATGAAGACATCATGAAACTGTTAAATCAGCTGTCATGAGTCACTTTTTTGAAGAAAATCTTTAAAACTATGTTTACTTTCACAACATCCACTTGTGGCCTCTTCCCACTCTGAAACTTCTTTTAATACAATAAAAAGTAAAAATACATCTTAAGCAGTTAAAAGAGCTAAAAACAGCAGAAATTCATGAAGACATCATGAAACTGTTAAATCAGCTGTTATGAGACACTTTTTTGAAGAAAATCTTTAAAACTATGTTTACTTTCACAAAATCCACTTTTGGATTCTTCCCAACCTGAAACTTCTTTTAGAAGTAAAAGGCTGAGAATGTACTTTCAACCAATAGGAAAGCATCAGATTCTAATGAACACATCATGAAACTGTTAAATCAGCTGTTATGAGTAACTTTTTGAAGAAAATCTTTAAAACTATATTTACTTTCAGAAAATCCACTTTTGGCCTCTTCACACCCTGAAACTTCGTTTTAAAGACGATAAAAAGTCAAAATGCATCTTTAAGCAGTTAAAAGTGCTGAAAACAGCAGAAATTCATGAAGACATCATGAAACCGTTAAATCAGCTGTCATGAGTCACTTTTTTGAAGAAAATCTTAAAAACTATGTTTACTTTCACAACATCCACTTGTGGCCTCTTCCCACTCTGAAACTTCTTTTAATACAATAAAAAGTAAAAATACATCTTTAAGCAGTTAAAAGAGCGGAAAACAGCAGATATTCATGAAAACATCATGAAACTGTTAAATCAGCTGTTATGAGACACTTTTTTGAAGAAAATCTTTAAAACTATGTTTACTTTCACAAAATCCCACTTTTGGATTCTTCCCACCCTGAAACTTCTTTTAATACAATAAAAAGTAAAAATACATCTTTAAGCAGTTAAAAGTGCTGAAAACAGCAGATATTCATGAAAACATCATCATCAGTAAATCAGCTGTCCTGAGACACTTTTTTGAAAAAAATCTTTAAAACTATGTTTACTTTCACAAAATCCACTTTGGATTCTTCCCAATCTGAAACTTCCTTTAGAAGTAAAAGGCTGAGAATGTACTTTCAAACCAATAGGAAAGCATCAGATTCTAATGAAAACATCATGAAACTGTGAAATCAGCTGTCCTGAGACACTTTTTCGAAAAAAATCTTTGAAATTGTGTTTACTTTCACAAAATCCACTTTTGGCCTCTTCACACCTTGAAACTTCGTTTTAAGAAGATAAAAAGTCAAAATGCATCTTTAAGCAGTTAAAAGTGCTGAAAACAGCAGAAATTCATGAAGACATCATGAAACCGTTAAATCAGCTGTCATGAGTCACTTTTTTTGAAGAAAATCTTTAAAACTATGTTTACTTTCACAACATCCACTTGTGGCCTCTTTCCACTCTGAAACTTCTTTTAATACAATAAAAAGTAAAAATACATCTTTAAGCAGTTAAAAGAGCTAAAAACAGCAGATATTCATGAAAACATCATGAAACTGTTAAATCAGCTGTTATGAGACACTTTTTTGAAGAAAATCTTTAAAACTATGTTTACTTTCACAAAATCCACTTTTGGATTCTTCCCAACCTGAAACTTCTTTTAGAAGTAAAAGGCTGAGAATGTACTTTCAACCAATAGGAAAGCATCAGATTCTAATGAACACATCATGAAACTGTTAAATCAGCTGTTATGAGTAACTTTTTGAAGAAAATCTTTAAAACTATGTTTACTTTCAGAAAATCCACTTTTGGATTCTTCCCAACCTGAAACTTCTTTTAGAAGTAAAAGGCTGAGAATGTACTTTCAACCAATAGGAAAGCATCAGATTCTAATGAAAACATCATGAAAACTGTGAAATCAGCTGTTATGAGTAACTTTTTGAAGAAAATCTTTAAAACTATGTTTACTTTCACAAAATCCACTTTTGGATTCTTCCCAACCTGAAACTTCTTTAGAAGTAAAAGGCTGAGAATGTACTTTCAACCAATAGGAAAGCATCAGATTCTAATGAAAACATCATGAAACTGTTAAATCAGCTGTTATGAGACACTTTTTTGAAGAAAATCTTTGAAACTGTGTTCACTTTCACAAAATCCACTTTTGGCCTCTTCACACCCTGAAACTTCGTTTTAAGAGGATAAAAAGTCAAAATGCATCTTTAAGCAGTTAAAAGTGCTGAAAACAGCAGAAATTCATGAAGACATCATGAAACTGTTAAATCAGCTGTTATGAGACACTTTTTTGAAGAAAATCTTTAAAACTATGTTTACTTTCACAAAATCCACTTGTGGCCTCTTCCCACCCTGAAACTTCTTTTAATACAATAAAAAGTAAAAATACATCTTTAAGCAGTTAAAAGAGCTAAAACAGCAGATATTCATGAAAACATCATGAAACTGTTAAATCAGCTGTTATGAGGACACTTTTTTGAAGAAAATCTTTAAAACTATGTTTACTTTCACAAAATCCACTTTTGGATTCTTCCCAACCTGAAACTTCTTTTAGAAGTAAAAGGCTGAGAATGTACTTTCAACCAATAGGAAAGCATCAGATTCTAATGAACACATCATGAAACTGTGAAATCAGCTGTTATGAGTAACTTTTTGAAGAAAATCTTTAAAACTATGTTTACTTTCACAAAATCCACTTTTGGATTCTTCCCAACCTGAAACTTCTTTTAGAAGGAAAAGGCTGAGATTGTACTTTCAACCAATAGGAAAGCATCAGATTCTAATGAAAACATCATGAAACTGAGAAATCAGCTGTCCTGAGACACTTTTTCGAAAAAAAATCTTTGAAATTGTGTTTACTTTCACAAAATCCACTTTTGGCCTCTTCACACCTTGAAACTTCGTTTTAAGAGGATAAAAAGTCAAAATGCATCTTTAAGCAGTTAAAAGTGCTGAAAACAGCAGAAATTCATGAAGACATCATGAAGCCGTTAAATCAGCTGTCATGAGTCACTTTTTTGAAGAAAATCTTTAAAACTATGTTTACTTTCACAACATCCACTTGTGGCCTCTTCCCACTCTGAAACTTCTTTTAATACAATAAAAAGTAAAAATACATCTTTAAGCAGTTAAAAGAGCTAAAAACAGCAGAAATTCATGAAGACATCATGAAACTGTTAAATCAGCTGTTATGAGACACTTTTTTGAAGAAAATCTTTAAAACTATGTTTACTTTCACAAAATCCACTTTTGGATTCTTCCCAACCTGAAACTTCTTTTAGAAGTAAAAGGCTGAGAATGTACTTTCAACCAATAGGAAAGCATCAGATTCTAATGAACACATCATGAAACTGTTAAATCAGCTGTTATGAGTAACTTTTTGAAGAAAATCTTTAAAACTATATTTACTTTCAGAAAATCCACTTTTGGCCTCTTCACACCCTGAAACTTCGTTTTAAGACGATAAAAAGTCAAAATGCATCTTTAAGCAGTTAAAAGTGCTGAAAACAGCAGAAATTCATGAAGACATCATGAAACCGTTAAATCAGCTGTCATGAGTCACTTTTTGAAGAAAATCTTAAAAACTATGTTTACTTTCACAACATCCACTTGTGGCCTCTTCCCACTCTGAAACTTCTTTTAATACAATAAAAAGTAAAAATACATCTTTAAGCAGTTAAAAGAGCGGAAAACAGCAGATATTCATGAAAACATCATGAAACTGTTAAATCAGCTGTTATGAGACACTTTTTTGAAGAAAATCTTTAAAACTATGTTTACTTTCACAAAATCCACTTTTGGATTCTTCCCACCCTGAAACTTCTTTTAATACAATAAAAAGTAAAAATACATCTTTAAGCAGTTAAAAGTGCTGAAAACAGCAGATATTCATGAAAACATCATCATCAGTAAATCAGCTGTCCTGAGACACTTTTTTGAAAAAAATCTTTAAAACTATGTTTACTTTCACAAAATCCACTTTTGATTCTTCCCAATCTGAAACTTCCTTTAGAAGTAAAAGGCTGAGAATGTACTTTCAACCAATAGGAAAGCATCAGATTCTAATGAAAACATCATGAAACTGTGAAATCAGCTGTCCTGAGACACTTTTTCGAAAAAAAATCTTTGAAATTGTGTTTACTTTCAGAAAATCCACTTTTGGGCCTCTTCACACCCTGAAACTTCGTTTTAAGACGATAAAAAGTCAAAATGCATCTTTAAGCAGTTAAAAGTGCTGAAAACAGCAGAAATTCATGAAGACATCATGAAACCGTTAAATCAGCTGTCATGAGTCACTTTTTTGAAGAAAATCTTAAAAACTATGTTTACTTTCACAACATCCACTTGTGGCCCTCTTCCCACTCTGAAACTTCTTTTAATACAATAAAAAGTAAAAATACATCTTTAAGCAGTTAAAAGAGCGGAAAACAGCAGATATTCATGAAAACATCATGAAACTGTTAAATCAGCTGTTATGAGACACTTTTTTGAAGAAAATCTTTAAAACTATGTTTACTTTCACAAAATCCACTTTTGGATTCTTCCCACCCTGAAACTTCTTTTAATACAATAAAAAGTAAAAATACATCTTTAAGCAGTTAAAAGTGCTGAAAACAGCAGATATTCATGAAAACATCATCATCAGTAAATCAGCTGTCCTGAGACACTTTTTGAAAAAAATCTTTAAAACTATGTTTACTTTCAGAAAATCCACTTTTGGATTCTTCCCCAACCTGAAACTTCTTTTAGAAGTAAAAGGCTGAGAATGTACTTTCAACCAATAGGAAAGCATCAGATTCTAATGAAAACATCATGAAACTGTGAAATCAGCTGTTATGAGTAACTTTTTGAAGAAAATCTTTAAAACTATGTTTACTTTCACAAAATCCACTTTTGGATTCTTCCCAACCTGAAACTTCTTTTAGAAGTAAAAGGCTGAGAATGTACTTTCAACCAATAGGAAAGCATCAGATTCTAATGAAAACATCATGAAACTGTTAAATCAGCTGTTATGAGACACTTTTTTGAAGAAAATCTTTGAAACTGTGTTCACTTTCACAAAATCCACTTTTGGCCTCTTCACACCCTGAAACTTCGTTTTAAGAGGATAAAAAGTCAAAATGCATCTTTAAGCAGTTAAAAGTGCTGAAAACAGCAGAAATTCATGAAGACATCATGAAACTGTTAAATCAGCTGTTATGAGACACTTTTTTGAAGAAAATCTTTAAAACTATGTTTACTTTCACAAAATCCACTTGTGGCCTCTCCCACCCTGAAACTTCTTTTAATACAATAAAAAGTAAAAATACATCTTTAAGCAGTTAAAAGAGCTAAAAACAGCAGATATTCATGAAAACATCATGAAACTGTTAAATCAGCTGTTATGAGACACTTTTTTGAAGAAAATCTTTAAAACTATGTTTACTTTCACAAAATCCACTTTTGGATTCTTCCCAACCTGAAACTTCTTTTAGAAGTAAAAGGCTGAGAATGTACTTTCAACCAATAGGAAAGCATCAGATTCTAATGAACACATCATGAAACTGTGAAATCAGCTGTTATGAGTAACTTTTTGAAGAAAATCTTTAAAACTATGTTTACTTTCACAAAATCCACTTTTGGATTCTTCCCAACCTGAAACTTCTTTTAGAAGGAAAAGGCTGAGATTGTACTTTCAACCAATAGGAAAGCATCAGATTCTAATGAAAACATCATGAAACTGAGAAATCAGCTGTCCTGAGACACTTTTTCGAAAAAAAATCTTTGAAATTGTGTTTACTTTCACAAAATCCACTTTTGGCCTCTTCACACCTTGAAACTTCGTTTTAAGAGGATAAAAAGTCAAAATGCATCTTTAAGCAGTTAAAAGTGCTGAAAACAGCAGAAATTCATGAAGACATCATGAAGCCGTTAAATCAGCTGTCATGAGTCACTTTTTTGAAGAAAATCTTTAAAACTATGTTTACTTTCACAACATCCACTTGTGGCCTCTTCCCACTCTGAAACTTCTTTTAATACAATAAAAAGTAAAAATACATCTTTAAGCAGTTAAAAGAGCTAAAAACAGCAGAAATTCATGAAGACATCATGAAACTGTTAAATCAGCTGTTATGAGACACTTTTTTGAAGAAAATCTTTAAAACTATGTTACTTTCACAAAATCCACTTTTGGATTCTTCCCAACCTGAAACTTCTTTTAGAAGTAAAAGGCTGAGAATGTACTTTCAACCAATAGGAAAGCATCAGATTCTAATGAACACATCATGAAACTGTTAAATCAGCTGTTATGAGTAACTTTTTGAAGAAAATCTTTAAAACTATATTTACTTTCAGAAAATCCACTTTTGGCCTCTTCACACCCTGAAACTTCGTTTTAAGACGATAAAAAGTCAAAATGCATCTTTAAGCAGTTAAAAGTGCTGAAAACAGCAGAAATTCATGAAGACATCATGAAACCGTTAAATCAGCTGTCATGAGTCACTTTTTTGAAGAAAATCTTAAAAACTATGTTTACTTTCACAACATCCACTTGTGGCCTCTTCCCACTCTGAAACTTCTTTTAATACAATAAAAAGTAAAAATACATCTTTAAGCAGTTAAAAGAGCGGAAAACAGCAGATATTCATGAAAACATCATGAAACTGTTAAATCAGCTGTTATGAGACACTTTTTTGAAGAAAATCTTTAAAACTATGTTTACTTTCACAAAATCCACTTTTGGATTCTTCCCACCCTGAAACTTCTTTTAATACAATAAAAGTAAAAATACATCTTTAAGCAGTTAAAAGTGCTGAAAACAGCAGATATTCATGAAAACATCATCATCAGTAAATCAGCTGTCCTGAGACACTTTTTTGAAAAAAATCTTTAAAACTATGTTTACTTTCACAAAATCCACTTTTGGATTCTTCCCAATCTGAAACTTCCTTTAGAAGTAAAAGGCTGAGAATGTACTTTCAACCAATAGGAAAGCATCAGATTCTAATGAAAACATCATGAAACTGTGAAATCAGCTGTCCTGAGACACTTTTTCGAAAAAAATCTTTGAAATTGTGTTTACTTTCACAAAATCCACTTTTGGCCTCTTCACACCTTGAAACTTCGTTTTAAGAAGATAAAAAGTCAAAATGCATCTTTAAGCAGTTAAAAGTGCTGAAAACAGCAGAAATTCATGAAGACATCATGAAACCGTTAAATCAGCTGTCATGAGTCACTTTTTTGAAGAAAATCTTTAAAACTATGTTTACTTTCACAACATCCACTTGTGGCCTCTTTCCACTCTGAAACTTCTTTTAATACAATAAAAAGTAAAAATACATCTTTAAGCAGTTAAAAGAGCTAAAAACAGCAGATATTCATGAAAACATCATGAAACTGTTAAATCAGCTGTTATGAGACACTTTTTTGAAGAAAATCTTTAAAACTATGTTTACTTTCACAAAATCCACTTTTGGATTCTTCCCAACCTGAAACTTCTTTTAGAAGTAAAAGGCTGAGAATGTACTTTCAAACCAATAGGAAAGCATCAGATTCTAATGAACACATCATGAAACTGTTAAATCAGCTGTTATGAGTAACTTTTTGAAGAAAATCTTTAAACTATGTTTACTTTCAGAAAATCCACTTTTGGATTCTTCCCAACCTGAAACTTCTTTTAGAAGTAAAAGGCTGAGAATGTACTTTCAACCAATAGGAAAGCATCAGATTCTAATGAAAACATCATGAAACTGTGAAATCAGCTGTTATGAGTAACTTTTTGAAGAAAATCTTTAAAACTATGTTTACTTTCACAAAATCCACTTTTGGATTCTTCCCAACCTGAAACTTCTTTTAGAAGTAAAAGGCTGAGAATGTACTTTCAACCAATAGGAAAGCATCAGATTCTAATGAAAACATCATGAAACTGTTAAATCAGCTGTTATGAGACACTTTTTTGAAGAAAATCTTTGAAACTGTGTTCACTTTCACAAATCCACTTTTGGCCTCTTCACACCCTGAAACTTCGTTTTAAGAGGATAAAAAGTCAAAATGCATCTTTAAGCAGTTAAAAGTGCTGAAAACAGCAGAAATTCATGAAGACATCATGAAACTGTTAAATCAGCTGTTATGAGACACTTTTTGAAGAAAATCTTTAAAACTATGTTTACTTTCACAAAATCCACTTGTGGCCTCTTCCCACCCTGAAACTTCTTTTAATACAATAAAAAGTAAAAATACATCTTTAAGCAGTTAAAAGAGCTAAAAACAGCAGATATTCATGAAAACATCATGAAACTGTTAAATCAGCTGTTATGAGACACTTTTTTGAAGAAAATCTTTAAAACTATGTTTACTTTCACAAAATCCACTTTTGGATTCTTCCCAACCTGAAACTTCTTTTAGAAGTAAAAGGCTGAGAATGTACTTTCAACCAATAGGAAAGCATCAGATTCTAATGAACACATCATGAAACTGTGAAATCAGCTGTTATGAGTAACTTTTTGAAGAAAATCTTTAAAACTATGTTTACTTTCACAAAATCCACTTTTGGATTCTTCCCAACCTGAAACTTCTTTTAGAAGGAAAAGGCTGAGATTGTACTTTCAACCAATAGGAAAGCATCAGATTCTAATGAAAACATCATGAAACTGAGAAATCAGCTGTCCTGAGACACTTTTTCGAAAAAAAATCTTTGAAATTGTGTTTACTTTCACAAAATCCACTTTTGGCCTCTTCACACCTTGAAACTTCGTTTTAAGAGGATAAAAAGTCAAAATGCATCTTTAAGCAGTTAAAAGTGCTGAAAACAGCAGAAATTCATGAAGACATCATGAAGCCGTTAAATCAGCTGTCATGAGTCACTTTTTTGAAGAAAATCTTTAAAACTATGTTTACTTTCACAACATCCACTTGTGGCCTCTTCCCACTCTGAAACTTCTTTTAATACAATAAAAAGTCAAAATACATCTTTAAGCAGTTAAAAGAGCTAAAAACAGCAGAAATTCATGAAGACATCATGAAACCGTTAAATCAGCTGTCATGAGTCACTTTTTTGAAGAAAATCTTTAAAACTATGTTTACTTTCACAACATCCACTTGTGGCCTCTTCCCACTCTGAAACTTCTTTTAATACAATAAAAAGTAAAAATACATCTTTAAGCAGTTAAAAGAGCTAAAAACAGCAGATATTCATGAAAACATCATGAAACTGTTAAATCAGCTGTTATGAGACACTTTTTTGAAGAAAATCTTTAAAACTATGTTTACTTTCACAAAATCCACTTGTGGCCTCTTCCAACCCTGAAACTTCTTTTAATACAATAAAAAGTAAAAATACATCTTTAAGCAGTTAAAAGAGCTAAAAACAGCAGATATTCATGAAAACATCATGAAACTGTTAAATCAGCTGTTATGAGACACTTTTTTGAAGAAAATCTTTAAAACTATGTTTACTTTCACAAAATCCACTTTTGGATTCTTCCCAACCTGAAACTTCTTTTAGAAGTAAAAGGCTGAGAATGTACTTTCAACCAATAGGAAAGCATCAGATTCTAATGAACACATCATGAAACTGTTAAATCAGCTGTTATGAGTAACTTTTTGAAGAAAATCTTTAAAACTATGTTTACTTTCAGAAAATCCACTTTTGGATTCTTCCCAACCTGAAACTTCTTTTAGAAGTAAAAGGCTGAGAATGTACTTTCAACCAATAGGAAAGCATCAGATTCTAATGAAAACATCATGAAACTGTGAAATCAGCTGTTATGAGTAACTTTTTGAAGAAAATCTTTAAAACTATGTTTACTTTCACAAAATCCACTTTTGGATTCTTCCCAACCTGAAACTTCTTTTAGAAGTAAAAGGCTGAGAATGTACTTTCAACCAATAGGAAAGCATCAGATTCTAATGAAAACATCATGAAACTGTTAAATCAGCTGTTATGAGACACTTTTTTGAAGAAAATCTTTGAAACTGTGTTCACTTTCACAAAATCCACTTTTGGCCTCTTCACACCCTGAAACTTCGTTTTAAGAGGATAAAAAGTCAAAATGCATCTTTAAGCAGTTAAAAGTGCTGAAAACAGCAGAAATTCATGAAGACATCATGAAACCGTTAAATCAGCTGTCATGAGTCAATTTTTTGAAGAAAATCTTTGAAACTGTGTTCACTTTCACAACATCCACTTGTGGCCTCTTCCCACTCTGAAACTTCTTTTAATACAATAAAAAGTCAAAATACATCTTTAAGCAGTTAAAAGAGCTAAAAACAGCAGAAATTCATGAAGACATCATGAAACCGTTAAATCAGCTGTCATGAGTCACTTTTTTGAAGAAAATCTTTAAAACTATGTTTACTTTCACAACATCCACTTGTGGCCTCTTCCCACTCTGAAACTTCTTTTAATACAATAAAAAGTAAAAATACATCTTTAAGCAGTTAAAAGAGCTAAAAACAGCAGATATTCATGAAAACATCATGAAACTGTTAAATCAGCTGTTATGAGACACTTTTTTGAAGAAAATCTTTAAAACTATGTTTACTTTCACAAAATCCACTTGTGGCCTCTTCCAACCCTGAAACTTCTTTTAATACAATAAAAAGTAAAAATACATCTTTAAGCAGTTAAAAGAGCTAAAAACAGCAGATATTCATGAAAACATCATGAAACTGTTAAATCAGCTGTTATGAGACACTTTTTTGAAGAAAATCTTTAAAACTATGTTTACTTTCACAAAATCCACTTTTGGATTCTTCCCAACCTGAAACTTCTTTTAGAAGTAAAAGGCTGAGAATGTACTTTCAACCAATAGGAAAGCATCAGATTCTAATGAACACATCATGAAACTGTTAAATCAGCTGTTATGAGTAACTTTTTGAAGAAAATCTTTAAAACTATGTTTACTTTCAGAAAATCCACTTTTGGATTCTTCCCAACCTGAAACTTCTTTTAGAAGTAAAAGGCTGAGAATGTACTTTCAACCAATAGGAAAGCATCAGATTCTAATGAAAACATCATGAAACTGTGAAATCAGCTGTTATGAGTAACTTTTTGAAGAAAATCTTTAAAACTATGTTTACTTTCACAAAATCCACTTTTGGATTCTTCCCCAACCTGAAACTTCTTTTAGAAGTAAAAGGCTGAGAATGTACTTTCAACCAATAGGAAAGCATCAGATTCTAATGAAAACATCATGAAACTGTTAAATCAGCTGTTATGAGACACTTTTTTGAAGAAAATCTTTGAAACTGTGTTCACTTTCACAAAATCCACTTTTGGCCTCTTCACACCCTGAAACTTCGTTTTAAGAGGATAAAAAGTCAAAATGCATCTTTAAGCAGTTAAAAGTGCTGAAAACAGCAGAAATTCATGAAGACATCATGAAACCGTTAAATCAGCTGTCATGAGTCAATTTTTTGAAGAAAATCTTTGAAACTGTGTTCACTTTCACAAAATCCACTTTTGGCCTCTTCACACCCTGAAACTTCGTTTTAAGAGGATAAAAAGTCAAAATGCATCTTTAAGCAGTTAAAAGTGCTGAAAACAGCAGAAATTCATGAAGACATCATGAAACCGTTAAATCAGCTGTCATGAGTCAATTTTTTGAAGAAAATCTTTAAAACTATGTTTACTTTCACAACATCCACTTGTGGCCTCTTCCCACTCTGAAACTTCTTTTAATACAATAAAAAGTCAAAATACATCTTTAAGCAGTTAAAAGAGCTAAAAACAGCAGAAATTCATGAAGACATCATGAAACCGTTAAATCAGCTGTCATGAGTCACTTTTTTGAAGAAAATCTTTAAAACTATGTTTACTTTCACAACATCCACTTGTGGCCTCTTCCCACTCTGAAACTTCTTTTAATACAATAAAAAGTAAAAATACATCTTTAAGCAGTTAAAAGAGCTAAAAACAGCAGATATTCATGAAAACATCATGAAACTGTTAAATCAGCTGTTATGAGACACTTTTTTGAAGAAAATCTTTAAAACTATGTTTACTTTCACAAAATCCACTTGTGGCCTCTTCCCACCCTGAAACTTCTTTTAATACAATAAAAAGTAAAAATACATCTTTAAGCAGTTAAAAGAGCTAAAAACAGCAGATATTCATGAAAACATCATGAAACTGTTAAATCAGCTGTTATGAGACACTTTTTTGAAGAAAATCTTTAAAACTATGTTTACTTTCACAAAATCCACTTTTGGATTCTTCCCACCTGAAACTTCTTTTAGAAGTAAAAGGCTGAGAATGTACTTTCAACCAATAGGAAAGCATCAGATTCTAATGAACACATCATGAAACTGTTAAATCAGCTGTTATGAGACACTTTTTTGAAGAAAATCTTTGAAACTGTGTTCACTTTCACAAAATCCACTTTTGGCCTCTTCACACCCTGAAACTTCGTTTTAAGAGGATAAAAAGTCAAAATGCATCTTTAAGCAGTTAAAAGTGCTGAAAACAGCAGAAATTCATGAAGACATCATGAAACCGTTAAATCAGCTGTCATGAGTCAATTTTTTGAAGAAAATCTTTAAAACTATGTTTACTTTCACAACATCCACTTGTGGCCTCTTCCCACTCTGAAACTTCTTTTAATACAATAAAAAGTCAAAATACATCTTTAAGCAGTTAAAAGAGCTAAAAACAGCAGAAATTCATGAAGACATCATGAAACCGTTAAATCAGCTGTCATGAGTCACTTTTTTGAAGAAAATCTTTAAAACTATGTTTACTTTCACAACATCCACTTATGGCCTCTTCCCACTCTGAAACTTCTTTTAATACAATAAAAAGTAAAAATACATCTTTAAGCAGTTAAAAGAGCTAAAAACAGCAGATATTCATGAAAACATCATGAAACTGTTAAATCAGCTGTTATGAGACACTTTTTTGAAGAAAATCTTTAAAACTATGTTTACTTTCACAAAATCCACTTTTGGATTCTTCCCAACCTGAAACTTCTTTTAGAAGTAAAAGGCTGAGAATGTACTTTCAACCAATAGGAAAGCATCAGATTCTAATGAAAACATCATGAAACTGTTAAATCAGCTGTTATGAGTAACTTTTTGAAGAAAATCTTTAAAACTATGTTTACTTTCACAAAATCCACTTTTGGATTCTTCCCAACCTGAAACTTCTTTTAGAAGGAAAAGGCTGAGATTGTACTTTCAACCAATAGGAAAGCATCAGATTCTAATGAAAACATCATGAAACTGAGAAATCAGCTGTCCTGAGACACTTTTTCGAAAAAAAATCTTTGAAATTGTGTTTACTTTCACAAAATCCACTTTTGGCCTCTTCACACCTTGAAACTTCGTTTTAAGAGGATAAAAAGTCAAAATGCATCTTTAAGCAGTTAAAAGTGCTGAAAACAGCAGAAATTCATGAAGACATCATGAAGCCGTTAAATCAGCTGTCATGAGTCACTTTTTTGAAGAAAATCTTTAAAACTATGTTTACTTTCACAACATCCACTTGTGGCCTCTTCCCACTCTGAAACTTCTTTTAATACAATAAAAAGTCAAAATACATCTTTAAGCAGTTAAAAGAGCTAAAAACAGCAGATATTCATGAAAACATCATGAAACTGTTAAATCAGCTGTTATGAGACACTTTTTTGAAGAAAATCTTTAAAACTATGTTTACTTTCACAAAATCCACTTGTGGCCTCTTCCCACCCTGAAACTTCTTTTAATACAATAAAAAGTAAAAATACATCTTTAAGCAGTTAAAAGAGCTAAAAACAGCAGATATTCATGAAAACATCATGAAACTGTTAAATCAGCTGTTATGAGACACTTTTTTGAAGAAAATCTTTAAAACTATGTTTACTTTCACAAAATCCACTTTTGGATTCTTCCCAACCTGAAACTACTTTTAGAAGTAAAAGGCTGAGAATGTACTTTCAACCAATAGGAAAGCATCAGATTCTAATGAACACATCATGAAACTGTTAAATCAGCTGTTATGAGTAACTTTTTGAAGAAAATCTTTAAAACTATGTTTACTTTCAGAAAATCCACTTTTGGATTCTTCCCAACCTGAAACTTCTTTTAGAAGTAAAAGGCTGAGAATGTACTTTCAACCAATAGGAAAGCATCAGATTCTAATGAAAACATCATGAAACTGTGAAATCAGCTGTTATGAGTAACTTTTTGAAGAAAATCTTTAAAACTATGTTTACTTTCACAAAATCCACTTTTGGATTCTTCCCAACCTGAAACTTCTTTTAGAAGGAAAAGGCTGAGATTGTACTTTCAACCAATAGGAAAGCATCAGATTCGAATGAAAACATCATGAAACTGTAAAATCAGCTGTCCTGAGACACTTTTTCGAAAAAAATCTTTGAAATTGTGTTTACTTTCACAAAATCCACTTTTGGCCTCTTCACACCTTGAAACTTCGTTTTAAGAGGATAAAAAGTCAAAATGCATCTTTAAGCAGTTAAAAGTGCTGAAAACAGCAGAAATTCATGAAGACATCATGAAGCCGTTAAATCAGCTGTCATGAGTCACTTTTTTGAAGAAAATCTTTAAAACTATGTTTACTTTCACAACATCCACTTGTGGCCTCTTCCCACTCTGAAACTTCTTTTAATACAATAAAAAGTCAAAATACATCTTTAAGCAGTTAAAAGAGCTAAAAACAGCAGAAATTCATGAAGACATCATGAAACTGTTAAATCAGCTGTCATGAGTCACTTTTTTGAAGAAAATCTTTAAAACTATGTTTACTTTCACAACATCCACTTGTGGCCTCTTCCCACTCTGAAACTTCTTTTAATACAATAAAAAGTCAAAATACATCTTTAAGCAGTTAAAAGAGCTAAAAACAGCAGAAATTCATGAAGACATCATGAAACTGTTAAATCAGCTGTCATGAGTCACTTTTTTGAAGAAAATCTTTAAAACTATGTTTACTTTCACAACATCCACTTGTGGCCTCTTCCCACTCTGAAACTTCTTTTAATACAATAAAAAGTCAAAATACATCTTTAAGCAGTTAAAAGAGCTAAAAACAGCAGAAATTCATGAAGACATCATGAAACCGTTAAATCAGCTGTCATGAGTCACTTTTTTGAAGAAAATCTTTAAAACTATGTTTACTTTCACAACATCCACTTGTGGCCTCTTCCCACTCTGAAACTTCTTTTAATACAATAAAAAGTAAAAATACATCTTTAAGCAGTTAAAAGAGCTAAAAACAGCAGATATTCATGAAAACATCATGAAACTGTTAAATCAGCTGTTATGAGACACTTTTTTGAAGAAAATCTTTAAAACTATGTTTACTTTCACAAAATCCACTTTTGGATTCTTCCCAACCTGAAACTTCTTTTAGAAGTAAAAGGCTGAGAATGTACTTTCAACCAATAGGAAAGCATCAGATTCTAATGAAAACATCATGAAACTGTTAAATCAGCTGTTATGAGACACTTTTTTGAAGAAAATCTTTAAAACTATGTTTACTTTCACAAAATCCACTTTTGGATTCTTCCCAACCTGAAACTACTTTTAGAAGTAAAAGGCTGAGAATGTACTTTCAACCAATAGGAAAGCATCAGATTCTAATGAACACATCATGAAACTGAGAAATCAGCTGTCCTGAGACACTTTTTCGAAAAAAAATCTTTGAAATTGTGTTTACTTTCACAAAATCCACTTTTGGCCTCTTCACACCTTGAAACTTCGTTTTAAGAGGATAAAAAGTCAAAATGCATCTTTAAGCAGTTAAAAGTGCTGAAAACAGCAGAAATTCATGAAGACATCATGAAGCCGTTAAATCAGCTGTCATGAGTCACTTTTTTGAAGAAAATCTTTAAAACTATGTTTACTTTCACAACATCCACTTGTGGCCTCTTCCCACTCTGAAACTTCTTTTAATACAATAAAAAGTCAAAATACATCTTTAAGCAGTTAAAAGAGCTAAAAACAGCAGAAATTCATGAAGACATCATGAAACCGTTAAATCAGCTGTCATGAGTCACTTTTTTGAAGAAAATCTTTAAAACTATGTTTACTTTCACAACATCCACTTGTGGCCTCTTCCCACTCTGAAACTTCTTTTAATACAATAAAAAGTAAAAATACATCTTTAAGCAGTTAAAAGAGCTAAAAACAGCAGATATTCATGAAAACATCATGAAACTGTTAAATCAGCTGTTATGAGACACTTTTTTGAAGAAAATCTTTAAAACTATGTTTACTTTCACAAAATCCACTTGTGGCCTCTTCCCACCCTGAAACTTCTTTTAATACAATAAAAAGTAAAAATACATCTTTAAGCAGTTAAAAGAGCTAAAAACAGCAGATATTCATGAAAACATCATGAAACTGTTAAATCAGCTGTTATGAGACACTTTTTTGAAGAAAATCTTTAAAACTATGTTTACTTTCACAAAATCCACTTTTGGATTCTTCCCAACCTGAAACTACTTTTAGAAGTAAAAGGCTGAGAATGTACTTTCAACCTATAGGAAAGCATCAGATTCTAATGAACACATCATGAAACTGTTAAATCAGCTGTTATGAGTAACTTTTTGAAGAAAATCTTTAAAACTATGTTTACTTTCAGAAAATCCACTTTTGGATTCTTCCCAACCTGAAACTTCTTTTAGAAGTAAAAGGCTGAGAATGTACTTTCAACCAATAGGAAAGCATCAGATTCTAATGAAAACATCATGAAACTGTGAAATCAGCTGTTATGAGTAACTTTTTGAAGAAAATCTTTAAAACTATGTTTACTTTCACAAAATCCACTTTTGGATTCTTCCCAACCTGAAACTTCTTTTAGAAGGAAAAGGCTGAGATTGTACTTTCAACCAATAGGAAAGCATCAGATTCGAATGAAAACATCATGAAACTGTGAAATCAGCTGTCCTGAGACACTTTTTCGAAAAAAATCTTTGAAATTGTGTTTACTTTCACAAAATCCACTTTTGGCCTCTTCACACCTTGAAACTTCGTTTTAAGAAGATAAAAAGTCAAAATGCATCTTTAAGCAGTTAAAAGTGCTGAAAACAGCAGAAATTCATGAAGACATCATGAAACCGTTAAATCAGCTGTCATGAGTCAATTTTTTGAAGAAAATCTTTAAAACTATGTTTACTTTCACAACATCCACTTGTGGCCTCTTCCCACTCTGAAACTTCTTTTAATACAATAAAAAGTCAAAATACATCTTTAAGCAGTTAAAAGAGCTAAAAACAGCAGAAATTCATGAAGACATCATGAAACCGTTAAATCAGCTGTCATGAGTCACTTTTTTGAAGAAAATCTTTAAAACTATGTTTACTTTCACAACATCCACTTGTGGCCTCTTCCCACTCTGAAACTTCTTTTAATACAATAAAAAGTAAAAATACATCTTTAAGCAGTTAAAAGAGCTAAAAACAGCAGATATTCATGAAAACATCATGAAACTGTTAAATCAGCTGTTATGAGACACTTTTTTGAAGAAAATCTTTAAAACTATGTTTACTTTCACAAAATCCACTTTTGGATTCTTCCCAACCTGAAACTTCTTTTAGAAGTAAAAGGCTGAGAATGTACTTTCAACCAATAGGAAAGCATCAGATTCTAATGAAAACATCATGAAACTGTGAAATCAGCTGTTATGAGTAACTTTTTGAAGAAAATCTTTAAAACTATGTTTACTTTCACAAAATCCACTTTTGGATTCTTCCCAACCTGAAACTTCTTTTAGAAGGAAAAGGCTGAGATTGTACTTTCAACCAATAGGAAAGCATCAGATTCTAATGAAAACATCATGAAACTGAGAAATCAGCTGTCCTGAGACACTTTTTCGAAAAAAAATCTTTGAAATTGTGTTTACTTTCACAAAATCCACTTTTGGCCTCTTCACACCTTGAAACTTCGTTTTAAGAGGATAAAAAGTCAAAATGCATCTTTAAGCAGTTAAAAGTGCTGAAAACAGCAGAAATTCATGAAGACATCATGAAGCCGTTAAATCAGCTGTCATGAGTCACTTTTTTGAAGAAAATCTTTAAAACTATGTTTACTTTCACAACATCCACTTGTGGCCTCTTCCCACTCTGAAACTTCTTTTAATACAATAAAAAGTCAAAATACATCTTTAAGCAGTTAAAAGAGCTAAAAACAGCAGAAATTCATGAAGACATCATGAAACCGTTAAATCAGCTGTCATGAGTCACTTTTTTGAAGAAAATCTTTAAAACTATGTTTACTTTCACAACATCCACTTGTGGCCTCTTCCCACTCTGAAACTTCTTTTAATACAATAAAAAGTAAAAATACATCTTTAAGCAGTTAAAAGAGCTAAAAACAGCAGATATTCATGAAAACATCATGAAACTGTTAAATCAGCTGTTATGAGACACTTTTTTGAAGAAAATCTTTAAAACTATGTTTACTTTCACAAAATCCACTTGTGGCCTCTTCCCACCCTGAAACTTCTTTTAATACAATAAAAAGTAAAAATACATCTTTAAGCAGTTAAAAGAGCTAAAAACAGCAGATATTCATGAAAACATCATGAAACTGTTAAATCTGCTGTTATGAGACACTTTTTTGAAGAAAATCTTTAAAACTATGTTTACTTTCACAAAATCCACTTTTGGATTCTTCCCAACCTGAAACTACTTTTAGAAGTAAAAGGCTGAGAATGTACTTTCAACCTATAGGAAAGCATCAGATTCTAATGAACACATCATGAAACTGTTAAATCAGCTGTTATGAGTAACTTTTTGAAGAAAATCTTTAAAACTATGTTTACTTTCAGAAAATCCACTTTTGGATTCTTCCCAACCTGAAACTTCTTTTAGAAGTAAAAGGCTGAGAATGTACTTTCAACCAATAGGAAAGCATCAGATTCTAATGAAAACATCATGAAACTGTGAAATCAGCTGTTATGAGTAACTTTTTGAAGAAAATCTTTAAAACTATGTTTACTTTCACAAAATCCACTTTTGGATTCTTCCCAACCTGAAACTTCTTTTAGAAGTAAAAGGCTGAGAATGTACTTTCAACCAATAGGAAAGCATCAGATTCTAATGAAAACATCATGAAACTGTTAAATCAGCTGTTATGAGACACTTTTTTGAAGAAAATCTTTGAAACTGTGTTCACTTTCACAAAATCCACTTTTGGCCTCTTCACACCCTGAAACTTCGTTTTAAGAGGATAAAAAGTCAAAATGCATCTTTAAGCAGTTAAAAGTGCTGAAAACAGCAGAAATTCATGAAGACATCATGAAACCGTTAAATCAGCTGTCATGAGTCAATTTTTTGAAGAAAATCTTTAAAACTATGTTTACTTTCACAACATCCACTTGTGGCCTCTTCCCACTCTGAAACTTCTTTTAATACAATAAAAAGTCAAAATACATCTTTAAGCAGTTAAAAGAGCTAAAAACAGCAGAAATTCATGAAGACATCATGAAACCGTTAAATCAGCTGTCATGAGTCACTTTTTTGAAGAAAATCTTTAAAACTATCTTTACTTTCACAACATCCACTTGTGGCCTCTTCCCACTCTGAAACTTCTTTTAATACAATAAAAAGTAAAAATACATCTTTAAGCAGTTAAAAGAGCTAAAAACAGCAGATATTCATGAAAACATCATGAAACTGTTAAATCAGCTGTTATGAGACACTTTTTTGAAGAAAATCTTTAAAACTATGTTTACTTTCACAAAATCCACTTTTGGATTCTTCCCAACCTGAAACTTCTTTTAGAAGTAAAAGGCTGAGAATGTACTTTCAACCAATAGGAAAGCATCAGATTCTAATGAACACATCATGAAACTGTGAAATCAGCTGTTATGAGTAACTTTTTGAAGAAAATCTTTAAAACTATGTTTACTTTCACAAAATCCACTTTTGGATTCTTCCCAACCTGAAACTTCTTTTAGAAGGAAAAGGCTGAGATTGTACTTTCAACCAATAGGAAAGCATCAGATTCTAATGAAAACATCATGAAACTGAGAAATCAGCTGTCCTGAGACACTTTTTCGAAAAAAAATCTTTGAAATTGTGTTTACTTTCACAAAATCCACTTTTGGCCTCTTCACACCTTGAAACTTCGTTTTAAGAGGATAAAAAGTCAAAATGCATCTTTAAGCAGTTAAAAGTGCTGAAAACAGCAGAAATTCATGAAGACATCATGAAGCCGTTAAATCAGCTGTCATGAGTCACTTTTTTGAAGAAAATCTTTAAAACTATGTTTACTTTCACAACATCCACTTGTGGCCTCTTCCCACTCTGAAACTTCTTTTAATACAATAAAAAGTCAAAATACATCTTTAAGCAGTTAAAAGAGCTAAAAACAGCAGAAATTCATGAAGACATCATGAAACCGTTAAATCAGCTGTCATGAGTCACTTTTTTGAAGAAAATCTTTAAAACTATGTTTACTTTCACAACATCCACTTGTGGCCTCTTCCCACTCTGAAACTTCTTTTAATACAATAAAAAGTAAAAATACATCTTTAAGCAGTTAAAAGAGCTAAAAACAGCAGATATTCATGAAAACATCATGAAACTGTTAAATCAGCTGTTATGAGACACTTTTTTGAAGAAAATCTTTAAAACTATGTTTACTTTCACAAAATCCACTTTTGGATTCTTCCCAACCTGAAACTTCTTTTAGAAGTAAAAGGCTGAGAATGTACTTTCAACCAATAGGAAAGCATCAGATTCTAATGAAAACATCATGAAACTGTGAAATCAGCTGTTATGAGTAACTTTTTGAAGAAAATCTTTAAAACTATGTTTACTTTCACAAAATCCACTTTTGGATTCTTCCCAACCTGAAACTTCTTTTAGAAGGAAAAGGCTGAGATTGTACTTTCAACCAATAGGAAAGCATCAGATTCTAATGAAAACATCATGAAACTGAGAAATCAGCTGTCCTGAGACACTTTTTCGAAAAAAAATCTTTGAAATTGTGTTTACTTTCACAAAATCCACTTTTGGCCTCTTCACACCTTGAAACTTCGTTTTAAGAGGATAAAAAGTCAAAATGCATCTTTAAGCAGTTAAAAGTGCTGAAAACAGCAGAAATTCATGAAGACATCATGAAGCCGTTAAATCAGCTGTCATGAGTCACTTTTTTGAAGAAAATCTTTAAAACTATGTTTACTTTCACAACATCCACTTGTGGCCTCTTCCCACTCTGAAACTTCTTTTAATACAATAAAAAGTCAAAATACATCTTTAAGCAGTTAAAAGAGCTAAAAACAGCAGAAATTCATGAAGACATCATGAAACCGTTAAATCAGCTGTCATGAGTCACTTTTTTGAAGAAAATCTTTAAAACTATGTTTACTTTCACAACATCCACTTGTGGCCTCTTCCCACTCTGAAACTTCTTTTAATACAATAAAAAGTAAAAATACATCTTTAAGCAGTTAAAAGAGCTAAAAACAGCAGATATTCATGAAAACATCATGAAACTGTTAAATCAGCTGTTATGAGACACTTTTTTGAAGAAAATCTTTAAAACTATGTTTACTTTCACAAAATCCACTTGTGGCCTCTTCCCACCCTGAAACTTCTTTTAATACAATAAAAAGTAAAAATACATCTTTAAGCAGTTAAAAGAGCTAAAAACAGCAGATATTCATGAAAACATCATGAAACTGTTAAATCAGCTGTTATGAGACACTTTTTTGAAGAAAATCTTTAAAACTATGTTTACTTTCACAAAATCCACTTTTGGATTCTTCCCAACCTGAAACTACTTTTAGAAGTAAAAGGCTGAGAATGTACTTTCAACCAATAGGAAAGCATCAGATTCTAATGAACACATCATGAAACTGTTAAATCAGCTGTTATGAGTAACTTTTTGAAGAAAATCTTTAAAACTATGTTTACTTTCAGAAAATCCACTTTTGGATTCTTCCCAACCTGAAACTTCTTTTAGAAGTAAAAGGCTGAGAATGTACTTTCAACCAATAGGAAAGCATCAGATTCTAATGAAAACATCATGAAACTGTGAAATCAGCTGTTATGAGTAACTTTTTGAAGAAAATCTTTAAAACTATGTTTACTTTCACAAAATCCACTTTTGGATTCTTCCCAACCTGAAACTTCTTTTAGAAGGAAAAGGCTGAGATTGTACTTTCAACCAATAGGAAAGCATCAGATTCGAATGAAAACATCATGAAACTGTAAAATCAGCTGTCCTGAGACACTTTTTCGAAAAAAATCTTTGAAATTGTGTTTACTTTCACAAAATCCACTTTTGGCCTCTTCACACCTTGAAACTTCGTTTTAAGAGGATAAAAAGTCAAAATGCATCTTTAAGCAGTTAAAAGTGCTGAAAACAGCAGAAATTCATGAAGACATCATGAAGCCGTTAAATCAGCTGTCATGAGTCACTTTTTTGAAGAAAATCTTTAAAACTATGTTTACTTTCACAACATCCACTTGTGGCCTCTTCCCACTCTGAAACTTCTTTTAATACAATAAAAAGTCAAAATACATCTTTAAGCAGTTAAAAGAGCTAAAAACAGCAGAAATTCATGAAGACATCATGAAACTGTTAAATCAGCTGTCATGAGTCACTTTTTTGAAGAAAATCTTTAAAACTATGTTTACTTTCACAACATCCACTTGTGGCCTCTTCCCACTCTGAAACTTCTTTTAATACAATAAAAAGTCAAAATACATCTTTAAGCAGTTAAAAGAGCTAAAAACAGCAGAAATTCATGAAGACATCATGAAACTGTTAAATCAGCTGTCATGAGTCACTTTTTTGAAGAAAATCTTTAAAACTATGTTTACTTTCACAACATCCACTTGTGGCCTCTTCCCACTCTGAAACTTCTTTTAATACAATAAAAAGTCAAAATACATCTTTAAGCAGTTAAAAGAGCTAAAAACAGCAGAAATTCATGAAGACATCATGAAACTGTTAAATCAGCTGTTATGAGACACTTTTTTGAAGAAAATCTTTAAAACTATGTTTACTTTCACAAAATCCACTTTTGGATTCTTCCCACCCTGAAACTTCTTTTAATACAATAAAAAGTAAAAATACATCTTTAAGCAGTTAAAAGTGCTGAAAACAGCAGATATTCATGAAAACATCATCATCAGTAAATCAGCTGTCCTGAGACACTTTTTTGAAAAAAATCTTTAAAACTATGTTTACTTTCACAAAATCCACTTTTGGATTCTTCCCAATCTGAAACTTCCTTTAGAAGTAAAAGGCTGAGAATGTACTTTCAACCAATAGGAAAGCATCAGATTCTAATGAAAACATCATGAAACTGTGAAATCAGCTGTCCTGAGACACTTTTTCGAAAAAAATCTTTGAAATTGTGTTTACTTTCACAAAATCCACTTTTGGCCTCTTCACACCTTGAAACTTCGTTTTAAGAAGATAAAAAGTCAAAATGCATCTTTAAGCAGTTAAAAGTGCTGAAAACAGCAGAAATTCATGAAGACATCATGAAACCGTTAAATCAGCTGTCATGAGTCACTTTTTTGAAGAAAATCTTTAAAACTATGTTTACTTTCACAACATCCACTTGTGGCCTCTTTCCACTCTGAAACTTCTTTTAATACAATAAAAAGTAAAAATACATCTTTAAGCAGTTAAAAGAGCTAAAAACAGCAGATATTCATGAAAACATCATGAAACTGTTAAATCAGCTGTTATGAGACACTTTTTTGAAGAAAATCTTTAAAACTATGTTTACTTTCACAAAATCCACTTTTGGATTCTTCCCAACCTGAAACTTCTTTTAGAAGTAAAAGGCTGAGAATGTACTTTCAACCAATAGGAAAGCATCAGATTCTAATGAACACATCATGAAACTGTTAAATCAGCTGTTATGAGTAACTTTTTGAAGAAAATCTTTAAAACTATGTTTACTTTCAGAAAATCCACTTTTGGATTCTTCCCAACCTGAAACTTCTTTTAGAAGTAAAAGGCTGAGAATGTACTTTCAACCAATAGGAAAGCATCAGATTCTAATGAAAACATCATGAAACTGTGAAATCAGCTGTTATGAGTAACTTTTTGAAGAAAATCTTTAAAACTATGTTTACTTTCACAAAATCCACTTTTGGATTCTTCCCAACCTGAAACTTCTTTTAGAAGTAAAAGGCTGAGAATGTACTTTCAACCAATAGGAAAGCATCAGATTCTAATGAAAACATCATGAAACTGTTAAATCAGCTGTTATGAGACACTTTTTTGAAGAAAATCTTTGAAACTGTGTTCACTTTCACAAAATCCACTTTTGGCCTCTTCACACCCTGAAACTTCGTTTTAAGAGGATAAAAAGTCAAAATGCATCTTTAAGCAGTTAAAAGTGCTGAAAACAGCAGAAATTCATGAAGACATCATGAAACCGTTAAATCAGCTGTCATGAGTCAATTTTTTGAAGAAAATCTTTAAAACTATGTTTACTTTCACAACATCCACTTGTGGCCTCTTCCCACTCTGAAACTTCTTTTAATACAATAAAAAGTCAAAATACATCTTTAAGCAGTTAAAAGAGCTAAAAACAGCAGAAATTCATGAAGACATCATGAAACCGTTAAATCAGCTGTCATGAGTCACTTTTTTGAAGAAAATCTTTAAAACTATGTTTACTTTCACAACATCCACTTGTGGCCTCTTCCCACTCTGAAACTTCTTTTAATACAATAAAAAGTAAAAATACATCTTTAAGCAGTTAAAAGAGCTAAAAACAGCAGATATTCATGAAAACATCATGAAACTGTTAAATCAGCTGTTATGAGACACTTTTTTGAAGAAAATCTTTAAAACTATGTTTACTTTCACAAAATCCACTTTTGGATTCTTCCCAACCTGAAACTTCTTTTAGAAGTAAAAGGCTGAGAATGTACTTTCAACCAATAGGAAAGCATCAGATTCTAATGAACACATCATGAAACTGTGAAATCAGCTGTTATGAGTAACTTTTTGAAGAAAATCTTTAAAACTATGTTTACTTTCACAAAATCCACTTTTGGATTCTTCCCAACCTGAAACTTCTTTTAGAAGGAAAAGGCTGAGATTGTACTTTCAACCAATAGGAAAGCATCAGATTCTAATGAAAACATCATGAAACTGAGAAATCAGCTGTCCTGAGACACTTTTTCGAAAAAAAATCTTTGAAATTGTGTTTACTTTCACAAAATCCACTTTTGGCCTCTTCACACCTTGAAACTTCGTTTTAAGAGGATAAAAAGTCAAAATGCATCTTTAAGCAGTTAAAAGTGCTGAAAACAGCAGAAATTCATGAAGACATCATGAAACCGTTAAATCAGCTGTCATGAGTCACTTTTTTGAAGAAAATCTTTAAAACTATGTTTACTTTCACAACATCCACTTGTGGCCTCTTTCCACTCTGAAACTTCTTTTAATACAATAAAAAGTAAAAATACATCTTTAAGCAGTTAAAAGAGCTAAAAACAGCAGATATTCATGAAAACATCATGAAACTGTTAAATCAGCTGTTATGAGACACTTTTTTGAAGAAAATCTTTAAAACTATGTTTACTTTCACAAAATCCACTTTTGGATTCTTCCCAACCTGAAACTTCTTTTAGAAGTAAAAGGCTGAGAATGTACTTTCAACCAATAGGAAAGCATCAGATTCTAATGAACACATCATGAAACTGTTAAATCAGCTGTTATGAGTAACTTTTTGAAGAAAATCTTTAAAACTATGTTTACTTTCAGAAAATCCACTTTTGGATTCTTCCCAACCTGAAACTTCTTTTAGAAGTAAAAGGCTGAGAATGTACTTTCAACCAATAGGAAAGCATCAGATTCTAATGAAAACATCATGAAACTGTGAAATCAGCTGTTATGAGTAACTTTTTGAAGAAAATCTTTAAAACTATGTTTACTTTCACAAAATCCACTTTTGGATTCTTCCCAACCTGAAACTTCTTTTAGAAGTAAAAGGCTGAGAATGTACTTTCAACCAATAGGAAAGCATCAGATTCTAATGAAAACATCATGAAACTGTTAAATCAGCTGTTATGAGACACTTTTTTGAAGAAAATCTTTGAAACTGTGTTCACTTTCACAAAATCCACTTTTGGCCTCTTCACACCCTGAAACTTCGTTTTAAGAGGATAAAAAGTCAAAATGCATCTTTAAGCAGTTAAAAGTGCTGAAAACAGCAGAAATTCATGAAGACATCATGAAACCGTTAAATCAGCTGTCATGAGTCAATTTTTTGAAGAAAATCTTTAAAACTATGTTTACTTTCACAACATCCACTTGTGGCCTCTTCCCACTCTGAAACTTCTTTTAATACAATAAAAAGTCAAAATACATCTTTAAGCAGTTAAAAGAGCTAAAAACAGCAGAAATTCATGAAGACATCATGAAACCGTTAAATCAGCTGTCATGAGTCACTTTTTTGAAGAAAATCTTTAAAACTATGTTTACTTTCACAACATCCACTTGTGGCCTCTTCCCACTCTGAAACTTCTTTTAATACAATAAAAAGTAAAAATACATCTTTAAGCAGTTAAAAGAGCTAAAAACAGCAGATATTCATGAAAACATCATGAAACTGTTAAATCAGCTGTTATGAGACACTTTTTTGAAGAAAATCTTTAAAACTATGTTTACTTTCACAAAATCCACTTTTGGATTCTTCCCAACCTGAAACTTCTTTTAGAAGGAAAAGGCTGAGATTGTACTTTCAACCAATAGGAAAGCATCAGATTCTAATGAAAACATCATGAAACTGAGAAATCAGCTGTCCTGAGACACTTTTTCAAAAAAAATCTTTGAAATTGTGTTTACTTTCACAAAATCCACTTTTGGCCTCTTCACACCTTGAAACTTCGTTTTAAGAGGATAAAAAGTCAAAATGCATCTTTAAGCAGTTAAAAGTGCTGAAAACAGCAGAAATTCATGAAGACATCATGAAGCCGTTAAATCAGCTGTCATGAGTCACTTTTTTGAAGAAAATCTTTAAAACTATGTTTACTTTCACAACATCCACTTGTGGCCTCTTCCCACTCTGAAACTTCTTTTAATACAATAAAAAGTCAAAATACATCTTTAAGCAGTTAAAAGAGCTAAAAACAGCAGAAATTCATGAAGACATCATGAAACTGTTAAATCAGCTGTCATGAGTCACTTTTTTGAAGAAAATCTTTAAAACTATGTTTACTTTCACAACATCCACTTGTGGCCTCTTCCCACTCTGAAACTTCTTTTAATACAATAAAAAGTCAAAATACATCTTTAAGCAGTTAAAAGAGCTAAAAACAGCAGAAATTCATGAAGACATCATGAAACTGTTAAATCAGCTGTCATGAGTCACTTTTTTGAAGAAAATCTTTAAAACTATGTTTACTTTCACAACATCCACTTGTGGCCTCTTCCCACTCTGAAACTTCTTTTAATACAATAAAAAGTCAAAATACATCTTTAAGCAGTTAAAAGAGCTAAAAACAGCAGAAATTCATGAAGACATCATGAAACTGTTAAATCAGCTGTTATGAGACACTTTTTTGAAGAAAATCTTTAAAACTATGTTTACTTTCACAAAATCCACTTTTGGATTCTTCCCACCCTGAAACTTCTTTTAATACAATAAAAAGTAAAAATACATCTTTAAGCAGTTAAAAGTGCTGAAAACAGCAGATATTCATGAAAACATCATCATCAGTAAATCAGCTGTCCTGAGACACTTTTTTGAAAAAAATCTTTAAAACTATGTTTACTTTCACAAAATCCACTTTTGGATTCTTCCCAATCTGAAACTTCCTTTAGAAGTAAAAGGCTGAGAATGTACTTTCAACCAATAGGAAAGCATCAGATTCTAATGAAAACATCATGAAACTGTGAAATCAGCTGTCCTGAGACACTTTTTCGAAAAAAATCTTTGAAATTGTGTTTACTTTCACAAAATCCACTTTTGGCCTCTTCACACCTTGAAACTTCGTTTTAAGAAGATAAAAAGTCAAAATGCATCTTTAAGCAGTTAAAAGTGCTGAAAACAGCAGAAATTCATGAAGACATCATGAAACCGTTAAATCAGCTGTCATGAGTCACTTTTTTGAAGAAAATCTTTAAAACTATGTTTACTTTCACAACATCCACTTGTGGCCTCTTTCCACTCTGAAACTTCTTTTAATACAATAAAAAGTAAAAATACATCTTTAAGCAGTTAAAAGAGCTAAAAACAGCAGATATTCATGAAAACATCATGAAACTGTTAAATCAGCTGTTATGAGACACTTTTTTGAAGAAAATCTTTAAAACTATGTTTACTTTCACAAAATCCACTTTTGGATTCTTCCCAACCTGAAACTTCTTTTAGAAGTAAAAGGCTGAGAATGTACTTTCAACCAATAGGAAAGCATCAGATTCTAATGAACACATCATGAAACTGTTAAATCAGCTGTTATGAGTAACTTTTTGAAGAAAATCTTTAAAACTATGTTTACTTTCAGAAAATCCACTTTTGGATTCTTCCCAACCTGAAACTTCTTTTAGAAGTAAAAGGCTGAGAATGTACTTTCAACCAATAGGAAAGCATCAGATTCTAATGAAAACATCATGAAACTGTGAAATCAGCTGTTATGAGTAACTTTTTGAAGAAAATCTTTAAAACTATGTTTACTTTCACAAAATCCACTTTTGGATTCTTCCCAACCTGAAACTTCTTTTAGAAGTAAAAGGCTGAGAATGTACTTTCAACCAATAGGAAAGCATCAGATTCTAATGAAAACATCATGAAACTGTTAAATCAGCTGTTATGAGACACTTTTTTGAAGAAAATCTTTGAAACTGTGTTCACTTTCACAAAATCCACTTTTGGCCTCTTCACACCCTGAAACTTCGTTTTAAGAGGATAAAAAGTCAAAATGCATCTTTAAGCAGTTAAAAGTGCTGAAAACAGCAGAAATTCATGAAGACATCATGAAACCGTTAAATCAGCTGTCATGAGTCAATTTTTTGAAGAAAATCTTTAAAACTATGTTTACTTTCACAACATCCACTTGTGGCCTCTTCCCACTCTGAAACTTCTTTTAATACAATAAAAAGTCAAAATACATCTTTAAGCAGTTAAAAGAGCTAAAAACAGCAGAAATTCATGAAGACATCATGAAACCGTTAAATCAGCTGTCATGAGTCACTTTTTTGAAGAAAATCTTTAAAACTATGTTTACTTTCACAACATCCACTTGTGGCCTCTTCCCACTCTGAAACTTCTTTTAATACAATAAAAAGTAAAAATACATCTTTAAGCAGTTAAAAGAGCTAAAAACAGCAGATATTCATGAAAACATCATGAAACTGTTAAATCAGCTGTTATGAGACACTTTTTTGAAGAAAATCTTTAAAACTATGTTTACTTTCACAAAATCCACTTTTGGATTCTTCCCAACCTGAAACTTCTTTTAGAAGTAAAAGGCTGAGAATGTACTTTCAACCAATAGGAAAGCATCAGATTCTAATGAACACATCATGAAACTGTGAAATCAGCTGTTATGAGTAACTTTTTGAAGAAAATCTTTAAAACTATGTTTACTTTCACAAAATCCACTTTTGGATTCTTCCCAACCTGAAACTTCTTTTAGAAGGAAAAGGCTGAGATTGTACTTTCAACCAATAGGAAAGCATCAGATTCTAATGAAAACATCATGAAACTGAGAAATCAGCTGTCCTGAGACACTTTTTCGAAAAAAAATCTTTGAAATTGTGTTTACTTTCACAAAATCCACTTTTGGCCTCTTCACACCTTGAAACTTCGTTTTAAGAGGATAAAAAGTCAAAATGCATCTTTAAGCAGTTAAAAGTGCTGAAAACAGCAGAAATTCATGAAGACATCATGAAACCGTTAAATCAGCTGTCATGAGTCACTTTTTTGAAGAAAATCTTTAAAACTATGTTTACTTTCACAACATCCACTTGTGGCCTCTTTCCACTCTGAAACTTCTTTTAATACAATAAAAAGTAAAAATACATCTTTAAGCAGTTAAAAGAGCTAAAAACAGCAGATATTCATGAAAACATCATGAAACTGTTAAATCAGCTGTTATGAGACACTTTTTTGAAGAAAATCTTTAAAACTATGTTTACTTTCACAAAATCCACTTTTGGATTCTTCCCAACCTGAAACTTCTTTTAGAAGTAAAAGGCTGAGAATGTACTTTCAACCAATAGGAAAGCATCAGATTCTAATGAACACATCATGAAACTGTTAAATCAGCTGTTATGAGTAACTTTTTGAAGAAAATCTTTAAAACTATGTTTACTTTCAGAAAATCCACTTTTGGATTCTTCCCAACCTGAAACTTCTTTTAGAAGTAAAAGGCTGAGAATGTACTTTCAACCAATAGGAAAGCATCAGATTCTAATGAAAACATCATGAAACTGTGAAATCAGCTGTTATGAGTAACTTTTTGAAGAAAATCTTTAAAACTATGTTTACTTTCACAAAATCCACTTTTCGATTCTTCCCAACCTGAAACTTCTTTTAGAAGTAAAAGGCTGAGAATGTACTTTCAACCAATAGGAAAGCATCAGATTCTAATGAAAACATCATGAAACTGTTAAATCAGCTGTTATGAGACACTTTTTTGAAGAAAATCTTTGAAACTGTGTTCACTTTCACAAAATCCACTTTTGGCCTCTTCACACCCTGAAACTTCGTTTTAAGAGGATAAAAAGTCAAAATGCATCTTTAAGCAGTTAAAAGTGCTGAAAACAGCAGAAATTCATGAAGACATCATGAAACCGTTAAATCAGCTGTCATGAGTCAATTTTTTGAAGAAAATCTTTAAAACTATGTTTACTTTCACAACATCCACTTGTGGCCTCTTCCCACTCTGAAACTTCTTTTAATACAATAAAAAGTCAAAATACATCTTTAAGCAGTTAAAAGAGCTAAAAACAGCAGAAATTCATGAAGACATCATGAAACCGTTAAATCAGCTGTCATGAGTCACTTTTTTGAAGAAAATCTTTAAAACTATGTTTACTTTCACAACATCCACTTGTGGCCTCTTCCCACTCTGAAACTTCTTTTAATACAATAAAAAGTAAAAATACATCTTTAAGCAGTTAAAAGAGCTAAAAACAGCAGATATTCATGAAAACATCATGAAACTGTTAAATCAGCTGTTATGAGACACTTTTTTGAAGAAAATCTTTAAAACTATGTTTACTTTCACAAAATCCACTTTTGGATTCTTCCCAACCTGAAACTTCTTTTAGAAGTAAAAGGCTGAGAATGTACTTTCAACCAATAGGAAAGCATCAGATTCTAATGAACACATCATGAAACTGTGAAATCAGCTGTTATGAGTAACTTTTTGAAGAAAATCTTTAAAACTATGTTTACTTTCACAAAATCCACTTTTGGATTCTTCCCAACCTGAAACTTCTTTTAGAAGGAAAAGGCTGAGATTGTACTTTCAACCAATAGGAAAGCATCAGATTCTAATGAAAACATCATGAAACTGAGAAATCAGCTGTCCTGAGACACTTTTTCGAAAAAAAATCTTTGAAATTGTGTTTACTTTCACAAAATCCACTTTTGGCCTCTTCACACCTTGAAACTTCGTTTTAAGAGGATAAAAAGTCAAAATGCATCTTTAAGCAGTTAAAAGTGCTGAAAACAGCAGAAATTCATGAAGACATCATGAAGCCGTTAAATCAGCTGTCATGAGTCACTTTTTTGAAGAAAATCTTTAAAACTATGTTTACTTTCACAACATCCACTTGTGGCCTCTTCCCACTCTGAAACTTCTTTTAATACAATAAAAAGTCAAAATACATCTTTAAGCAGTTAAAAGAGCTAAAAACAGCAGAAATTCATGAAGACATCATGAAACCGTTAAATCAGCTGTCATGAGTCACTTTTTTGAAGAAAATCTTTAAAACTATGTTTACTTTCACAACATCCACTTGTGGCCTCTTCCCACTCTGAAACTTCTTTTAATACAATAAAAAGTAAAAATACATCTTTAAGCAGTTAAAAGAGCTAAAAACAGCAGATATTCATGAAAACATCATGAAACTGTTAAATCAGCTGTTATGAGACACTTTTTTGAAGAAAATCTTTAAAACTATGTTTACTTTCACAAAATCCACTTGTGGCCTCTTCCAACCCTGAAACTTCTTTTAATACAATAAAAAGTAAAAATACATCTTTAAGCAGTTAAAAGAGCTAAAAACAGCAGATATTCATGAAAACATCATGAAACTGTTAAATCAGCTGTTATGAGACACTTTTTTGAAGAAAATCTTTAAAACTATGTTTACTTTCACAAAATCCACTTTTGGATTCTTCCCAACCTGAAACTTCTTTTAGAAGTAAAAGGCTGAGAATGTACTTTCAACCAATAGGAAAGCATCAGATTCTAATGAACACATCATGAAACTGTTAAATCAGCTGTTATGAGTAACTTTTTGAAGAAAATCTTTAAAACTATGTTTACTTTCAGAAAATCCACTTTTGGATTCTTCCCAACCTGAAACTTCTTTTAGAAGTAAAAGGCTGAGAATGTACTTTCAACCAATAGGAAAGCATCAGATTCTAATGAAAACATCATGAAACTGTGAAATCAGCTGTTATGAGTAACTTTTTGAAGAAAATCTTTAAAACTATGTTTACTTTCACAAAATCCACTTTTGGATTCTTCCCAACCTGAAACTTCTTTTAGAAGTAAAAGGCTGAGAATGTACTTTCAACCAATAGGAAAGCATCAGATTCTAATGAAAACATCATGAAACTGTTAAATCAGCTGTTATGAGACACTTTTTTGAAGAAAATCTTTGAAACTGTGTTCACTTTCACAAAATCCACTTTTGGCCTCTTCACACCCTGAAACTTCGTTTTAAGAGGATAAAAAGTCAAAATGCATCTTTAAGCAGTTAAAAGTGCTGAAAACAGCAGAAATTCATGAAGACATCATGAAACCGTTAAATCAGCTGTCATGAGTCAATTTTTTGAAGAAAATCTTTAAAACTATGTTTACTTTCACAACATCCACTTGTGGCCTCTTCCCACTCTGAAACTTCTTTTAATACAATAAAAAGTCAAAATACATCTTTAAGCAGTTAAAAGAGCTAAAAACAGCAGAAATTCATGAAGACATCATGAAACCGTTAAATCAGCTGTCATGAGTCACTTTTTTGAAGAAAATCTTTAAAACTATGTTTACTTTCACAACATCCACTTGTGGCCTCTTCCCACTCTGAAACTTCTTTTAATACAATAAAAAGTAAAAATACATCTTTAAGCAGTTAAAAGAGCTAAAAACAGCAGATATTCATGAAAACATCATGAAACTGTTAAATCAGCTGTTATGAGACACTTTTTTGAAGAAAATCTTTAAAACTATGTTTACTTTCACAAAATCCACTTTTGGATTCTTCCCAACCTGAAACTTCTTTTAGAAGTAAAAGGCTGAGAATGTACTTTCAACCAATAGGAAAGCATCAGATTCTAATGAAAACATCATGAAACTGTGAAATCAGCTGTTATGAGTAACTTTTTGAAGAAAATCTTTAAAACTATGTTTACTTTCACAAAATCCACTTTTGGATTCTTCCCAACCTGAAACTTCTTTTAGAAGGAAAAGGCTGAGATTGTACTTTCAACCAATAGGAAAGCATCAGATTCTAATGAAAACATCATGAAACTGAGAAATCAGCTGTCCTGAGACACATTTTCGAAAAAAAATCTTTGAAATTGTGTTTACTTTCACAAAATCCACTTTTGGCCTCTTCACACCTTGAAACTTCGTTTTAAGAGGATAAAAAGTCAAAATGCATCTTTAAGCAGTTAAAAGTGCTGAAAACAGCAGAAATTCATGAAGACATCATGAAGCCGTTAAATCAGCTGTCATGAGTCACTTTTTTGAAGAAAATCTTTAAAACTATGTTTACTTTCACAACATCCACTTGTGGCCTCTTCCCACTCTGAAACTTCTTTTAATACAATAAAAAGTCAAAATACATCTTTAAGCAGTTAAAAGAGCTAAAAACAGCAGAAATTCATGAAGACATCATGAAACCGTTAAATCAGCTGTCATGAGTCACTTTTTTGAAGAAAATCTTTAAAACTATGTTTACTTTCACAACATCCACTTGTGGCCTCTTCCCACTCTGAAACTTCTTTTAATACAATAAAAAGTAAAAATACATCTTTAAGCAGTTAAAAGAGCTAAAAACAGCAGATATTCATGAAAACATCATGAAACTGTTAAATCAGCTGTTATGAGACACTTTTTTGAAGAAAATCTTTAAAACTATGTTTACTTTCACAAAATCCACTTTTGGATTCTTCCCAACCTGAAACTTCTTTTAGAAGTAAAAGGCTGAGAATGTACTTTCAACCAATAGGAAAGCATCAGATTCTAATGAAAACATCATGAAACTGTGAAATCAGCTGTTATGAGTAACTTTTTGAAGAAAATCTTTAAAACTATGTTTACTTTCACAAAATCCACTTTTGGATTCTTCCCAACCTGAAACTTCTTTTAGAAGGAAAAGGCTGAGATTGTACTTTCAACCAATAGGAAAGCATCAGATTCTAATGAAAACATCATGAAACTGAGAAATCAGCTGTCCTGAGACACTTTTTCGAAAAAAAATCTTTGAAATTGTGTTTACTTTCACAAAATCCACTTTTGGCCTCTTCACACCTTGAAACTTCGTTTTAAGAGGATAAAAAGTCAAAATGCATCTTTAAGCAGTTAAAAGTGCTGAAAACAGCAGAAATTCATGAAGACATCATGAAGCCGTTAAATCAGCTATCATGAGTCACTTTTTTGAAGAAAATCTTTAAAACTATGTTTACTTTCACAACATCCACTTGTGGCCTCTTCCCACTCTGAAACTTCTTTTAATACAATAAAAAGTCAAAATACATCTTTAAGCAGTTAAAAGAGCTAAAAACAGCAGAAATTCATGAAGACATCATGAAACCGTTAAATCAGCTGTCATGAGTCACTTTTTTGAAGAAAATCTTTAAAACTATGTTTACTTTCACAACATCCACTTGTGGCCTCTTCCCACTCTGAAACTTCTTTTAATACAATAAAAAGTAAAAATACATCTTTAAGCAGTTAAAAGAGCTAAAAACAGCAGATATTCATGAAAACATCATGAAACTGTTAAATCAGCTGTTATGAGACACTTTTTTGAAGAAAATCTTTAAAACTATGTTTACTTTCACAAAATCCACTTGTGGCCTCTTCCAACCCTGAAACTTCTTTTAATACAATAAAAAGTAAAAATACATCTTTAAGCAGTTAAAAGAGCTAAAAACAGCAGATATTCATGAAAACATCATGAAACTGTTAAATCAGCTGTTATGAGACACTTTTTTGAAGAAAATCTTTAAAACTATGTTTACTTTCACAAAATCCACTTTTGGATTCTTCCCAACCTGAAACTTCTTTTAGAAGTAAAAGGCTGAGAATGTACTTTCAACCAATAGGAAAGCATCAGATTCTAATGAACACATCATGAAACTGTTAAATCAGCTGTTATGAGTAACTTTTTGAAGAAAATCTTTAAAACTATGTTTACTTTCAGAAAATCCACTTTTGGATTCTTCCCAACCTGAAACTTCTTTTAGAAGTAAAAGGCTGAGAATGTACTTTCAACCAATAGGAAAGCATCAGATTCTAATGAAAACATCATGAAACTGTGAAATCAGCTGTTATGAGTAACTTTTTGAAGAAAATCTTTAAAACTATGTTTACTTTCACAAAATCCACTTTTGGATTCTTCCCAACCTGAAACTTCTTTTAGAAGTAAAAGGCTGAGAATGTACTTTCAACCAATAGGAAAGCATCAGATTCTAATGAAAACATCATGAAACTGTTAAATCAGCTGTTATGAGACACTTTTTTGAAGAAAATCTTTGAAACTGTGTTCACTTTCACAAAATCCACTTTTGGCCTCTTCACACCCTGAAACTTCGTTTTAAGAGGATAAAAAGTCAAAATGCATCTTTAAGCAGTTAAAAGTGCTGAAAACAGCAGAAATTCATGAAGACATCATGAAACCGTTAAATCAGCTGTCATGAGTCAATTTTTTGAAGAAAATCTTTAAAACTATGTTTACTTTCACAACATCCACTTGTGGCCTCTTCCCACTCTGAAACTTCTTTTAATACAATAAAAAGTCAAAATACATCTTTAAGCAGTTAAAAGAGCTAAAAACAGCAGAAATTCATGAAGACATCATGAAACCGTTAAATCAGCTGTCATGAGTCACTTTTTTGAAGAAAATCTTTAAAACTATGTTTACTTTCACAACATCCACTTGTGGCCTCTTCCCACTCTGAAACTTCTTTTAATACAATAAAAAGTAAAAATACATCTTTAAGCAGTTAAAAGAGCTAAAAACAGCAGATATTCATGAAAACATCATGAAACTGTTAAATCAGCTGTTATGAGACACTTTTTTGAAGAAAATCTTTAAAACTATGTTTACTTTCACAAAATCCACTTTTGGATTCTTCCCAACCTGAAACTTCTTTTAGAAGTAAAAGGCTGAGAATGTACTTTCAACCAATAGGAAAGCATCAGATTCTAATGAAAACATCATGAAACTGTGAAATCAGCTGTTATGAGTAACTTTTTGAAGAAAATCTTTAAAACTATGTTTACTTTCACAAAATCCACTTTTGGATTCTTCCCAACCTGAAACTTCTTTTAGAAGGAAAAGGCTGAGATTGTACTTTCAACCAATAGGAAAGCATCAGATTCTAATGAAAACATCATGAAACTGAGAAATCAGCTGTCCTGAGACACTTTTTCGAAAAAAAATCTTTGAAATTGTGTTTACTTTCACAAAATCCACTTTTGGCCTCTTCACACCTTGAAACTTCGTTTTAAGAGGATAAAAAGTCAAAATGCATCTTTAAGCAGTTAAAAGTGCTGAAAACAGCAGAAATTCATGAAGACATCATGAAGCCGTTAAATCAGCTGTCATGAGTCACTTTTTTGAAGAAAATCTTTAAAACTATGTTTACTTTCACAACATCCACTTGTGGCCTCTTCCCACTCTGAAACTTCTTTTAATACAATAAAAAGTCAAAATACATCTTTAAGCAGTTAAAAGAGCTAAAAACAGCAGAAATTCATGAAGACATCATGAAACCGTTAAATCAGCTGTCATGAGTCACTTTTTTGAAGAAAATCTTTAAAACTATGTTTACTTTCACAACATCCACTTGTGGCCTCTTCCCACTCTGAAACTTCTTTTAATACAATAAAAAGTAAAAATACATCTTTAAGCAGTTAAAAGAGCTAAAAACAGCAGATATTCATGAAAACATCATGAAACTGTTAAATCAGCTGTTATGAGACACTTTTTTGAAGAAAATCTTTAAAACTATGTTTACTTTCACAAAATCCACTTTTGGATTCTTCCCAACCTGAAACTTCTTTTAGAAGTAAAAGGCTGAGAATGTACTTTCAACCAATAGGAAAGCATCAGATTCTAATGAAAACATCATGAAACTGTGAAATCAGCTGTTATGAGTAACTTTTTGAAGAAAATCTTTAAAACTATGTTTACTTTCACAAAATCCACTTTTGGATTCTTCCCAACCTGAAACTTCTTTTAGAAGGAAAAGGCTGAGATTGTACTTTCAACCAATAGGAAAGCATCAGATTCTAATGAAAACATCATGAAACTGTGAAATCAGCTGTTATGAGTAACTTTTTGAAGAAAATCTTTAAAACTATGTTTACTTTCACAAAATCCACTTTTGGATTCTTCCCAACCTGAAACTTCTTTTAGAAGTAAAAGGCTGAGAATGTACTTTCAACCAATAGGAAAGCATCAGATTCTAATGAAAACATCATGAAACTGTTAAATCAGCTGTTATGAGACACTTTTTTGAAGAAAATCTTTGAAACTGTGTTCACTTTCACAAAATCCACTTTTGGCCTCTTCACACCCTGAAACTTCGTTTTAAGAGGATAAAAAGTCAAAATGCATCTTTAAGCAGTTAAAAGTGCTGAAAACAGCAGAAATTCATGAAGACATCATGAAACCGTTAAATCAGCTGTCATGAGTCACTTTTTTGAAGAAAATCTTTAAAACTATGTTTACTTTCACAACATCCACTTGTGGCCTCTTCCCACTCTGAAACTTCTTTTAATACAATAAAAAGTCAAAATACATCTTTAAGCAGTTAAAAGAGCTAAAAACAGCAGAAATTCATGAAGACATCATGAAACCGTTAAATCAGCTGTCATGAGTCACTTTTTTGAAGAAAATCTTTAAAACTATGTTTACTTTCACAACATCCACTTGTGGCCTCTTCCCACTCTGAAACTTCTTTTAATACAATAAAAAGTAAAAATACATCTTTAAGCAGTTAAAAGAGCTAAAAACAGCAGATATTCATGAAAACATCATGAAACTGTTAAATCAGCTGTTATGAGACACTTTTTTGAAGAAAATCTTTAAAACTATGTTTACTTTCACAAAATCCACTTTTGGATTCTTCCCAACCTGAAACTTCTTTTAGAAGTAAAAGGCTGAGAATGTACTTTCAACCAATAGGAAAGCATCAGATTCTAATGAAAACATCATGAAACTGTGAAATCAGCTGTTATGAGTAACTTTTTGAAGAAAATCTTTAAAACTATGTTTACTTTCACAAAATCCACTTTTGGATTCTTCCCAACCTGAAACTTCTTTTAGAAGGAAAAGGCTGAGATTGTACTTTCAACCAATAGGAAAGCATCAGATTCTAATGAAAACATCATGAAACTGAGAAATCAGCTGTCCTGAGACACTTTTTCGAAAAAAAATCTTTGAAATTGTGTTTACTTTCACAAAATCCACTTTTGGCCTCTTCACACCTTGAAACTTCGTTTTAAGAGGATAAAAAGTCAAAATGCATCTTTAAGCAGTTAAAAGTGCTGAAAACAGCAGAAATTCATGAAGACATCATGAAGCCGTTAAATCAGCTGTCATGAGTCACTTTTTTGAAGAAAGTCTTTAAAACTATGTTTACTTTCACAACATCCACTTGTGGCCTCTTCCCACTCTGAAACTTCTTTTAATACAATAAAAAGTCAAAATACATCTTTAAGCAGTTAAAAGAGCTAAAAACAGTAGAAATTCATGAAGACATCATGAAACCGTTAAATCAGCTGTCATGAGTCACTTTTTTGAAGAAAATCTTTAAAACTATGTTTACTTTCACAACATCCACTTGTGGCCTCTTCCCACTCTGAAACTTCTTTTAATACAATAAAAAGTAAAAATACATCTTTAAGCAGTTAAAAGAGCTAAAAACAGCAGATATTCATGAAAACATCATGAAACTGTTAAATCAGCTGTTATGAGACACTTTTTTGAAGAAAATCTTTAAAACTATGTTTACTTTCACAAAATCCACTTGTGGCCTCTTCCCACCCTGAAACTTCTTTTAATACAATAAAAAGTAAAAATACATCTTTAAGCAGTTAAAAGAGCTAAAAACAGCAGATATTCATGAAAACATCATGAAACTGTTAAATCAGCTGTTATGAGACACTTTTTTGAAGAAAATCTTTAAAACTATGTTTACTTTCACAAAATCCACTTTTGGATTCTTCCCAACCTGAAACTTCTTTTAGAAGTAAAAGGCTGAGAATGTACTTTCGACCAATAGGAAAGCATCAGATTCTAATGAACACATCATGAAACTGTTAAATCAGCTGTTATGAGACACTTTTTTGAAGAAAATCTTTGAAACTGTGTTCACTTTCACAAAATCCACTTTTGGCCTCTTCACACCCTGAAACTTCGTTTTAAGAGGATAAAAAGTCAAAATGCATCTTTAAGCAGTTAAAAGTGCTGAAAACAGCAGAAATTCATGAAGACATCATGAAACCGTTAAATCAGCTGTCATGAGTCAATTTTTTGAAGAAAATCTTTAAAACTATGTTTACTTTCACAACATCCACTTGTGGCCTCTTCCCACTCTGAAACTTCTTTTAATACAATAAAAAGTCAAAATACATCTTTAAGCAGTTAAAAGAGCTAAAAACAGCAGAAATTCATGAAGACATCATGAAACCGTTAAATCAGCTGTCATGAGTCACTTTTTTGAAGAAAATCTTTAAAACTATGTTTACTTTCACAACATCCACTTGTGGCCTCTTCCCACTCTGAAACTTCTTTTAATACAATAAAAAGTAAAAATACATCTTTAAGCAGTTAAAAGAGCTAAAAACAGCAGATATTCATGAAAACATCATGAAACTGTTAAATCAGCTGTTATGAGACACTTTTTTGAAGAAAATCTTTAAAACTATGTTTACTTTCACAAAATCCACTTTTGGATTCTTCCCAACCTGAAACTTCTTTTAGAAGTAAAAGGCTGAGAATGTACTTTCAACCAATAGGAAAGCATCAGATTCTAATGAAAACATCATGAAACTGTGAAATCAGCTGTTATGAGTAACTTTTTGAAGAAAATCTTTAAAACTATGTTTACTTTCACAAAATCCACTTTTGGATTCTTCCCAACCTGAAACTTCTTTTAGAAGGAAAAGGCTGAGATTGTACTTTCAACCAATAGGAAAGCATCAGATTCTAATGAAAACATCATGAAACTGAGAAATCAGCTGTCCTGAGACACTTTTTCGAAAAAAAATCTTTGAAATTGTGTTTACTTTCACAAAATCCACTTTTGGCCTCTTCACACCTTGAAACTTCGTTTTAAGAGGATAAAAAGTCAAAATGCATCTTTAAGCAGTTAAAAGTGCTGAAAACAGCAGAAATTCATGAAGACATCATGAAGCCGTTAAATCAGCTGTCATGAGTCACTTTTTTGAAGAAAATCTTTAAAACTATGTTTACTTTCACAACATCCACTTGTGGCCTCTTCCCACTCTGAAACTTCTTTTAATACAATAAAAAGTCAAAATACATCTTTAAGCAGTTAAAAGAGCTAAAAACAGCAGAAATTCATGAAGACATCATGAAACCGTTAAATCAGCTGTCATGAGTCACTTTTTTGAAGAAAATCTTTAAAACTATGTTTACTTTCACAACATCCACTTGTGGCCTCTTCCCACTCTGAAACTTCTTTTAATACAATAAAAAGTAAAAATACATCTTTAAGCAGTTAAAAGAGCTAAAAACAGCAGATATTCATGAAAACATCATGAAACTGTTAAATCAGCTGTTATGAGACACTTTTTTGAAGAAAATCTTTAAAACTATGTTTACTTTCACAAAATCCACTTGTGGCCTCTTCCCACCCTGAAACTTCTTTTAATACAATAAAAAGTAAAAATACATCTTTAAGCAGTTAAAAGAGCTAAAAACAGCAGATATTCATGAAAACATCATGAAACTGTTAAATCAGCTGTTATGAGACACTTTTTTGAAGAAAATCTTTAAAACTATGTTTACTTTCACAAAATCCACTTTTGGATTCTTCCCAACCTGAAACTACTTTTAGAAGTAAAAGGCTGAGAATGTACTTTCAACCAATAGGAAAGCATCAGATTCTAATGAACACATCATGAAACTGTTAAATCAGCTGTTATGAGTAACTTTTTGAAGAAAATCTTTAAAACTATGTTTACTTTCAGAAAATCCACTTTTGGATTCTTCCCAACCTGAAACTTCTTTTAGAAGTAAAAGGCTGAGAATGTACTTTCAACCAATAGGAAAGCATCAGATTCTAATGAAAACATCATGAAACTGTGAAATCAGCTGTTATG